>NC_048298.1:268975055-269069635 GCF_013100865.1 Trachemys scripta elegans
GGAGGGAGGGGGGAAGCTTGGCTGCCGCAGGATCAAGCTTCTGCCTCCTCCCTCCTTTCTTCGCACAACGTGGTGCATTCCGGCCCCTCCGCCCCTCCTCCTCCTCCTCCTCTCAGTGGGCAGCAGCGTGCCACTCAGAATCGGCTCGCGTGCCGTGTTTGGCACGCGTGCCGTAGGTTGCCGACCCCTGATCTAATACATTGTCATTTTGTTTACCTGGAGCATCTGCAGGCACAGAGCCCCCAGCTCCCTGTGGCCATGGTTCACCATTCCCAGCCAATGGGAGCTGCAGGAAGTGGCATGCCACTTCCTGCAGCTCCCATTGGCTGAGAACGGCAAACCGCAGACACTGGGAGCTGAGGGGCTCTGTGCCTATGAACACTCCAGGTAAACAAAACATCCAGGACTGCTAGCGGCTTACCCTAACGGGCCAGGAGCCAAAGTTTGCCAACCCCTAAAATATAGTGTCGTCTTATGAAATGGTCGTACAGTTTTTGCAATTTTTACCTAACCATCTTGGGGGGTCAGCTTATAAACAAACGGGCTAATGAATGAGTATATATGGTAGTTAAGCTCTGGAATTGGCTTCCAAAGGAGATTGTGGAATCCCCGTCAATGGAAGTTTTTAAGAATAGGTTGGACAAACACCTGTCAGAGATGGTCTTGGTACCTGGTCCTGCCCCAGAACAGAGGGCTGGACTTGATGATTTCTCAAGGTCCCTTCCAGCCCTACAGTTCTATGATTCTATGACTCTATATTAACTGTATGCCTTTAATAACTTATTGGCAATTGTTCACATTATAGATATGCTTCACTTGAAAACACTGACCTGTACATAAAAGAAAGTATCTGGCTGCAGTATATATCCACAAAGTTCCATTTCTTATATTTCTTCTGATTTAGAAACTGAAACTGCCCCAGTTCTCAGTTTGGTATGACTATTAAGTGAAGTTTGTATAGGTTGACTGGAATTTCATATTAAACTCAGTGAATTTCTGAGAATGTGCCCCACTACCAATCCATTTACAAAAGCTGAATAACAGCTCCTATGAACTTGTGTCTTACTCTTCCAATCTGATTGCTGCCAGGGCAGAATTCATTCAACCCTACCCCACTGTAGCAAAAAGGTTGAAGTTGTTGAGGTTGCACAAGTATAAAGAGGGTAGAATTTTATTCTAAAAGCTTAACATGTACCATGATTTCTTTGAACTGTTACCTCTGGGATTATATTGAGCAAATTCTAGGCAGGGATTTAACAGACATATGGCACAAAGGAGAGGGCTGTAGAGTGTGGACATTACTATTCTGTGTTTATCCAATTCTTTGTAAACAAATTTTAATGTAAATTTATTTTGACAGTTTTCTTTGTGGAAAATAGGACTCATGAAATCTGACACACTCTCAACTGTGCAGATGGTCCTAAATGACAATGTTTTTACATAGTGACTTAAATATCAGTACTGTCAAAATTTCCAATAATTAGTAGCTTTGCGCACTCCCCCTGTGTATGTCCATTTATTTCTCTTGCTTTTGTCTATTTGGTAGTTCCTTTCTTCTGTTGCTCCTTATCATTGACAGACTAGGGTTATATTGCACTCACAGCTGGCACTGTGCTTTGCTGCCTATATGCCTTCAGATGAAAAAAAAAAAAAAAAAAAAAAAGCCCTGACTTGGATGCCTTGCCAACATGTCTAAAGGTTGAAAAAATAACCTAAAAAATGCTGATGTGTTTTTTCCCTCAAAACAAACCGTGTGCCTGTAATTTTAGAAGCTCTAATTGTCAAGGGAATTTCTTCCTCAGACTGTGAAAGTTGAAAACAAAATGAAACTTTCTTATAGGGAAGTCAGTTTCTTCTCTAAACAATTTCATTGAGTCAAGGTTACAACCAAACCCACAATGCATTGAAATGTTTCACTGTGAGGCCCATTCACCTCCCTCTTTCTGAGGAGGCCCCCTTGGCAGGACGAACAGTATTACTTCTGCACAAAGGTGGAAGAGGGATTCCAAGAGTCCGTGGAAGGCTTGTGAACCAAGGCAAGGGCATGACCAGAGACTCCGCTGCTGCACAGACTCTCCAGTCCATACATCCATGATTAGTCTATAGTAGAGGTGTGACAGGTTATTTCATCCATGGGGCTAAAATTGCCTCCCTTTTCATTGCCACTCCCCACGCTGTGTTTCTCCCCAGGCTAAGACTAGCTACTTGGGCTGGATTGTGGATTTCCCCCCTCTAAGCAAGTCCCACTGGAATAGGAAGGAAAGAAGAGGTGGAAGTTTTTAGGGAGTGATTTAGGCCTGCCAATAAGCTGCTTCTAATCCTCTGAACATGTAGTTGCTGCTTCTCGGACAGGTGTTCCTCCAGCACTCTTGGAGGCACTGTATCTGGCTCAGACCTCAAGGACCCAGGGTGCCTTAGGGACTTGACTGATAATGTGAAGCCCCTCCTCCCCTTACAGAATGTGTGACATTTAAAGCCATGAAAGCCCTTATATTTTATATAAAACACTTTTCACTTTTTATGGTTTCATTTCAAATCTTCGTTCACAAGACATGAGATTGAGTTTCTTTATTTACAGGCTATTGTCTGACAGGGTCTAACATAAAACAAGAGTTAAAAGTTAGATGGGGGACACTGGAGGTTTTTTTTTTTTTTTAATTCACCTGGAAAGAAAACAAGGATGTAATGGAACTGGAGTGACTTTCAATAAGAAGGGAGTGTTGGCCTTTGGCTTTCTTAAATTTCTTGGCTATTATTGGTTTAAATCAGATCCTTAAAGTTATTTAAACATTGTTTTATATCTTTATTTCCTTGGTATAAAAGAATGAAAGGGATTAAATACTTTATGGAAGTTTATATAATATATGTATTATTTACAGAGACCTGAATGGTTCCTTTGGCATCAACGTACCCATTAAGCAATTGTTGTTAACATGCATAATATGTATCAGGTAGACTTGATGGCTCCAAGAAGGTTTTCCTGCTCTGTCTTACATTAAAGAGATAACTATAATATTTTGTAGATGACATATTCTTCGTCCTGTAAGACAGTGTATCTTTCATAAAGCCTTCCTGGTCTATCTGATGAATACACATTTAGGACACCGGCTATGTATTGTACAAATGTGTATAAGAATAGACGTTACAAGTTTTCATGCACACTCAGTTAGCTGATTTATCAACCTCATTACCAAGGCCTTTAAAAAAATGTTTTGAAGCTATCAAAAGGAATTAAACTATATTATGTAATTACTTGCAACATTTACTTTTTAATTGGAGACAACCTGAGGTAAAGTATCTGAAAATGAAACTTCAGTGTTCTATTTTAGTCATTAATTTCTTAATTTTTTCATAAACAAAGAACCCAAACTCAGGAAAATAATTCTGAGATCAATTCACAAGCATCTCCCTGTTTTTTGTTTTAAACTCTGTCTCACCTAATCGTCAAATGGAATCTTTTTTAAAACTGGTTTAAAAAAAAATCCAATCTTTAGCAAGAGCTGGATTTAAGGTTTTTGAATTTGTTGGCTTGTGCCAACAGAACCCCAGCTGCAGTCTCCAGTAGCAGAAAGTCCAGCTACAGATGGCAGCACTGTGGCACATGCCCCAAGCCCTTTTCTGCTAGGGGGAACCTGAAGGCATCTGGCAAAGCCCACAAAGTGGGGGGAGGCCAGCCATGGTTGGGTAGCAGATGCTCCACAGCAGGACTGCTTTTGATCTACACCTGAAGCTGCCTTCACCAGATGCATCCCTGGGGAAATGTTGCAATGGTGGCACCTCCTGCTCTCCTGTGGGATGAATTCCTTATCTAGAGCATATGTCCTTGTAACTGTAAAGTGTGGGCATGGGATTAAATTCGGCCCCTTGTATGTGTAGTTAAAAATTGTTCTGACTGAATTATAAACCGCTGAAACATAGGGTCTATAACGGTAGCAATGCCAGACTTTTAACAGTGATGTTATAAGCAATGTCTTCTTTCATTACATCTAATGTCATGTGGCTAGAGCTGGTTGGAAATTTTTAAACAAAATGCCCTTTATTTGTCAGAAACATATTGATTTCGACAAAACTTTCGTTAAGAAGATTTCTAGGGTCCAGCATGGAATTTCTGGTCAAAACCAGAGAGAGATAAACAGACCCACCCCAGAATAGTCACTAGCTCAGGGATTAGAGCACTCACTTCTGATGTGGAAAACCCAGGTTCATCCCTGCTCTGACTCAGCACCTTGAACCTTGGGTTTCCCCTGTCAGTGCCCTAACCAACTGGCTATTCTGTGGTGGGTGTCTTGTGTGTTTTTTGGGGGGGGGGGGGGGAATAGAAAGGTCTCATTTTTGTCGTGATGCAGAACTAAAACAAATGTTGAAACCTCAACATTTTTGTAAAATGGAATTCTTCTTTTCTGGCCAGCCCTGCATGTTAAAAGCAACAGAGGGTCCTGTGGCACCTTTGAGACTAACAGAAGTACTGGGAGCATAAGCTTTCGTGGGTAAGAACCTCACTTCTTCAGATGCAAGAAGTGAGGTTCTGACCCACGAAAGCTTATGCTCCCAGTACTTCTGTTAGTCTCAAAGGTGCCACAGGACCCTCTGTTGCTTTTTACAGATTCAGACTAACACGGCTACCCCTCTGATACTTGACACCCTGCATGTTGTGTCTCTGATTTGTGTGAGAAGTTCCGGGGCACATAATGTAGTGACTAGAAATCAAGATTTCTAGATCCTAGTCTTGTACCACTCTTACAGGGTAACCTCAATCAAATCACTTAAGCATTTTTCCTGTGTTAGGCTATCTAATATAATTGTGCACAACCTTTAACCCACCTCCTTTGAGAGATGCTAAGCACCCTTTCCTTCTATTGTTTTAGGTGGAAGGAATTTTTAAATCAGCAGGTCCAGATAACTTGTATCCAAGAGTTCTAAAATCTGGCTGAGGAACTTGCTGGACTATTAATGATGATTTTCAATAAGTCCTGGAGCATTGGGGAAATTCAAGAAGACTGGAAGAAAGCCAGTGTTGTGCCAATTTTTAAAAAGGGTAAATGAGTCGCCTCACATTGATCCTGGGCAAGATAATTGAGCGGCTGATATGGGACTTGATTAATAAAGAATTAATGGAGGGAAATGTAATTAATGCAAATCAGCATGGGTTTATGGAAAATAGATCCTGTCACACTAACTTGATATCTTTTTTTAATGAGATTACAAGTCTGACTGATAAAGGTAACAGTGTTGAAGTAATATACTTAGACTTCTGTAAGGTGTTTGACTTGGTACTGTATAACATTTTAATTGAAAAAAAAAACCCTAGAATAATATAAAATTAACAGGGCGCACATTAAATGGATTTTAAAGAGGCTAATGGACAGATCTCAAAATGTACTTGTCAATGGAGAATCGTCATCAATGGGGTCTGGCTCCAGTAGAGTCCCGCAGGAATCAGTTCTTGACCTTACACTATTTTACATTTTTATCAGTGACCTGGAAGAAAACATACAATCCTTACTGATAAAGTTTCCAGAAGACACAAATTGGGGGAGCAGAAAATAACAAAGAGGACAGGCCACTGATTCAGAGACATCTAGATTGCTCTGTAAAGTGGACACAAGCAAACAATAGGCAGTTTAATATGGCTAAATATAAATGTATACATCTAGGAACAAAAATGTAGGCCTTACTTACATGATGGGAGACTCTATCCTGAAAAGCAGCAATGCCAAAAAAAAAAGTCATGGTCATGATGGATTGTCAGCTGAAGACAGGGCCGGCTATAGGCACTGCGGGGCCCGATTCGAAAGAGCTGCCGCTGAAGACAGCAGCGGGACTTCGGCAGCAGCTCTTTTGGCTGCCGGTGCCTTCGGAGGCATGTCGGTGGAGGGTCCTTAGGGACATTGCGGGGCCCTCTTAGGGGCGCGGGGCCCGATTCAGGGGAATTGGGTGAATTGCCCTATAGCCAGCCCTGACTGAAGATGAACTCCCAGTGTGATGCTGTGGCAAAAAAGAGCTAATATGATTCTAAATGCATGAACAGGGGAATCTCGAGTAGGAGTAGAGAGGTTATTTTACTTTTATATTTGGCATTGGTGTGACCGCCGCTGGAATTCTGTATCCAGTTCTGGTGCCCACAATTCGAGAATGGTGATAAATTGGAGAGTGTTCAGAGCAGAGCCACAAGAATGATTAAAGGACTAGAAAACATTCCCAATAATGAGGGCTTCATGGAGCTCTATCTATTTAACTTAACAAAGAGAAGGTTAAAGGGTGACTTGATTACAGTCTATATACATGGGGAACAAATATATAATAATGTGCTCTGCAGTCTAGCAGAGAACGTCTAGCTGCAACTTCCAGCCAAAATCAGACTGGAAATAAGGCATACATTTTTAGTAGTGAGACTAATTATTCATTGAAACTATTTACCAAGGGTCATGGTGGATTATCCATCACTGACATGTTTAAATCAAGACTGGTGTTTTATTAAAGGATATGCTTTAGGAATTATTTTGGGGAAGTTCTATGGCCTGTGTTATACAGGAGGTCAGATTAGATGGTCGTAATAGTCCCTTCTTACCTTGGAATCTATGTAATTGAAAAATAAAAATGCAATGAGGAACAGCTGAAAAAAACAGCTAGCAAATGAGTGCCTCCATATATATATAATCTTTAGAAAGGAATAAGTGGGTGAGATGTGTTACAGTTCCGGGAAAGTTTGATATGTGATTAAACTGATAAAAAGAACTAGGGTGTTTGACAACCAAAAGGATGGAAGTTCATATAACATTTATGTAGATAAATTGACTTCTGTGAGAAAATATTAATACATTAAAGAAACTATAGGTTGGAAATCTTTACTAAAACTAGCATTATTAATTCATGGTGCAGTGATTATTTTTCACAAAAAATATTCCTTCCAATGCAAAACCAGACCCTGAATGGTGCTATCTGATGTAGGGTTCCAGTCATGGGATATAATTATATTTAACACCAGTACATGCCCCCAAATACTTTTACTTATTATTAATTATCCTAAGTGCTTTAGAGACACATACTGAGAGTCCCTGCTCTGAAGAACTTGCAGTCTAAATAAACAAGAACAACAAAGAAAGGAAGTGGGAACAGAGGTACAGAAAAGTACCAAAATCACACAGCTAAATTACAAAACTAGGATTGGAGCATAGATTTCCTGACTCCAAGTCATGTGCCCTCTCCATTAACCATATTGTCTCCCATTTTAAAAAGCTGGCAGTTTAATTGTCCCCTGTCTAAAATCATTTTCTCTAATAAGAGACCTAAATAACAGATTCCTATGCAAATTTGCAAAGGAAAAAGAGTGTCTGAATTTAAAACTGATCTTTAAGAGACCATTTTCCTGTTAGTTCCATGTACATACATCTCTTTTCTGGACTGATTATTTGTTTTCAGGTGAAATACACATGTTTATATTTAAGGTAGTATAGGTCCCAAGCAGTTGCTCTAATCACGCTACCTTAATAGACATAAACTCCTTAAATCTTACCCTTCCACCTCCCTCCCCATCACACAGTCAAAAAAATACTCTGAGTAACTCAGCATTCTATTACTAAAAGAATAAATCTGAAACCATAATAAATACTGCAAGTCATGAATATCAAGAACCACACTAACAGTATTCTGGGTTTTCCTTAGAGATACCCCATCCAAGTACTGATCAAGCCAGTTACACAGTCCTATAAAGTACCAAGCACCCAACACTCCCACTGACTTTTATACTTACCAACACATAGCACACAACAGTACTGGTGTGCACAGTTGGTGATGTCTACTGGGAAAACTACTCCAGGTACTGGCCTGGAGTAACTGGCAAAGTGCATGAGTCTGCGGCATTGTCTACACCCTCTGAGGTTTTGTGGGCAATCCCGAAACTACTACCACCAATCTGCTCTTTATCCATTTACTGATTAGTAATACAACTAGTAAGGAACAGGACAGAGGCACTCTGTTGTTTCTGGGTATGCTTGTGGTAGGTTCTGACAGTGACCATGTATGTCAGATGTGTGAGGCATTGCGCATCTCATGGGCTTGTGGTTTTCTATGGCTGTGAGTTCTCTGGATCTGCCACAGAAAACATTGTGTGCATGTACTGCACATCAAGGTAGGAATGAAGGGATGGCAATACCTTGAGCCCATTTGTTTTGGCAATCTGCCAGATCTGCCCTTTTTAGAATTCTTGACTGACAGGTGAAGGGTTCCCTTGACATTTGAAAGAATTTCTGCGAAATGTATTACAATTAATCTGGGAATGGAGTCTGAGATGGTGTGTGCACAAACAGGAGGCTGGCCATAGCTAAAGACAGAGCCGGATTAACTTTCCTGTGGGCCCAGGGCTATTAGATTTTGAAGGGCCCCTGTATACAAGTCTTTCTCCTTATTTAAAACAAAATTATCACAATTATGACATCGAGGCTATAAATGCTATTGTAAACTTGCCTTTTAGTTAACATAAAGCTGTTCTGTGGTTACATTTCAGTCTTAAAACATGTAGTTCATTCAAAATAGCCTACGTCTTACCTTAGAACAGCTGTTATATTAGTTTCTTTCTGGGAGGGAGTTTATGTGCAGGAGGGGGCTCCAGGCTGGGGCAAAGTGTTGGGGTGCAGGAGAGGGTGAGGGGTGCGGGCTCTGGGAGGGAGTTTGGGTGCAGGAGGGGATTCTGACCTGGGGCGGGGGGGGTGGGGTGCAGGACAGGGTGCAAGGTGCAGGCTCCGGCTGAGAGGCGCTTACCACATGTGGCTCCTGGCCGGTGGCTCAGCACGTCTCAGGCAGGCTGCCTGCCTGCCTGCCCTACCCCCACGCCGCTCCCGGAAGCAGCTGGCTGCTGGCATGTCTCTGCGCGCCCCTGGGGAGCAGGGGGACAACGTGTCTCCGTAAGCTGCCCGTGCCCACAAGCACGGAATGGGAGCTGCAGGGATGGTGCTGGGGTGCGGGCAGTGTGCGGAGCTGCCTATCCCTCCTCCCTCCCCACCAGGGGCTGCAGAGACATACCAGCAACTGTCCGCTTCCGGGAGCGGCATAGGGCCACAGCATGCAGGCAGCCTGCCTGAGCCCTACTGCGCCAGAGCCCCCTTAGCCCGGGGCCCAGGGCTGCAGCCCCTAAAGCCCCTGCATTAATCCAGCTCTGGCTAAAGAGTATGCAAAATAAAATCCAACAAAATACTAAGGGTTCAGAAACAGTGACATGACACAGGATATCTCTACACTGCAATTAGACACCGCGGCTGGTATGCCAGCTGACTCGGGCTCATGGGGCTCAGGCTGCGGAATTGTTTAATTGCAGTGCGCGCCTCTGGGCTCAGGCTGCAGCCCAAGCTTGGGGACTCCCATACCTTGCAGGGTCCTAGAGGTCAGGCTCCAGTCTGAGCCCAGAAGTCTACCCTGCAATTTAACTGCCTGGCAGCCTGAGCCTCACAAGCCCGTGTCAGCTGTCATGGGCCCAGCCGTGGGTGTCTAATTGCAGTGTAGAGATACCCCAATGGCCCAGGAACAAAATCTTTGGCAGGTAGAATTATTACTGGTGATGAACTAAGCTAAAAAGACTCAAAGGGGAAGTTTGATTCAGATGGGCATTGAAAGGTTTGGCCCTATCAACCTATCACCATGGTATCTAAGGGCTCATCAACAGCTGAAGATAGCATTTAGCATCCCTAGAAAGATCAATATTCTCAAATTCTCCTGCCATTCTTGATACATTTTGTGTCTTTTATCTATCTTCTTCCTGCACCCCTTACCTTGTTGTTTCTTCTACTCTTCTTTTCTTCTTCTAGTCTCCCTGCTCCCCCCGTCCACTTATCTCCACAGTAGGTTGTATCCTGTTCTAACATATATGAAAATCTGTGCTCTTGAAACTGGACAGGACTGGAACACTTGTGAGAACAGGGTTTCTAACAAGAGTAATGGACTAGAATCTTCAAATTCTTTTAGATTCTGATTCAGTAAAAAGTACAGCAAGCTTAGGCATCCCTGTGAGGCCTTCTGAAGTGTATAAATTGGCTGAATATTTCAGAGAACTAGACCCTTATAGAGGTTATTTTTTTCTTCAAATAACTAAAAAGTAAATTAACTGCCAAGTCAGTGTTTTTGGGAACATGCAACTTGATTCCTGGGGAATATGGTTGGTAATTGTTTGGTCAAGTCTAAAACAAATAAAATTCAGGCCATTATGGAATATATCCACTAGCTAAAAACTAAGAAGTTGTTGTTTTGACTTGCAGGTACACTAGGATTCTTTTTCTTATTGTGAAATAGTGGCAAACACTAAGTAATGCCAAGTGGAAAAAATCTCAACCTAATTTGAGTTATAGGGAAAAATTCTTTCCCCTCCTTCATCACACCTGGTCGTGTGTCCATGTGTGGACACACACATACACACAGTAGCATCTTCATGCGTTAGTGATTTAGCCTTTTCTAATCTTAAAAATGCCATTCACCAATACTTCACAGGCCAAAACTCAAAGAAAGTTTTATGGGGCAAACTGACTGGCTGTTATAAGTTAAATAACTACAGAATATTAGTCAAAAGCCATTTCAACCAGAGATTTGAACACTAACAAATTTATTAGAGCATAAGCTTTCGTGGGCTACTGCCCACTTCTTCGGATGCATATAGAGTGGGAATATATATTGAGGAGATATATATACACATTTATATGTGTATCTATAAAACAAAACAAAATAAAATAAACAAATTTAGTCTCTAAGATATCACAAGTACTCCTGTTCTTTTTGCAGATATCACCTTGTGATTCTGCTATTGGAATCTTTCCTTCCATTCAGCCACTGTAAAACACAGTAGTATGTTTCCAGAATAAATTCCCTTCCTATTAAATAACATCGGAATGTCTCCATTTCAGAGCCAAGCATTCTTTTTTCCCCAAAAGAAAAATATCAAATCTCTGGTTGAAATGGCTTTTGACTAATATTCTGTAGTTATTTAACTATATGTATATATATCTCCTCAATATATGTTCCACTCTATATGCATCCGAAGAAGTGGGCAGTAGCCCACAAAAGCTTATGCTCTAATAAATTTTTTAGTCTCTAAGGTGCCACAAGTACTCCTGTTCTTTTTGCGGATACAGACTAACATGGCTGATACTCTGAAAGGTGATATCTATGACTTCAAGCTTTTCATTTTCAAATCAGACAGATAGCTGGATCTTGTAATTCAAATGCAGATTATTTGTCCGTTTAGAAGTGTATAAGTGCGAATTGCAGGGCACGACAGTGTGCTCCGCGGTAACTCCCCTGTGTGGATGCTGCGGACAGAAACTAAAAGGTACCTACTTTGTGTTAACTTAGTCTGTTTAAAGAGTACTATGTTAACACAAACTAGGGTATCTTTTAGTTCACACCTGCAGCATCCACAGTAGTATGTGCTGCAATTCACACCCCTGTAATCCAAACTGTGGGGCTGTATTAACATAGACAAAAAAGAGTCATGTTTCAGTAGGGGTGACAGTAATTGTTTCATGTTATGTGATTTCTAAATATATTGTTCTCTAATAAGAAATTTTTTCATAATAAATGGCTGTTCTTAGATCTGTGTTCTCATCTAAAGATGCTTTTCAGCATATTTGGGGGGAAATCCTCCTTTACAGTTTGATATGTTTCCCATAAAGAAAGCTGATATATTTTCCAAATAGACATTATGTCTTTAAAAACTACATTTAGTCTTTGTTAATTGTAGAAAAAAGAGTTATTGACCTTTAATTGAATCAAGATGGCTGAACCTCAGAAGGTCTGGAACTTTAGTTTGTGTTGGATATATACACAAACATTAGGAATGCAATAAAGATGTGTGTCTAAGTCTGAGCCAAACTATCCAAAGCTCTTGGGTCTACAAGACTAGACAGTTAATCTTGAACAGGCTTCCAGTCAATATGCAAATACTATGATGAACAGCTTTTACACTTGAACTTCTAACTAAAACCTTAATGAGCAGAGGTAGTGAAAATGATAAATAAAGGTACACCATGGGAGACATTTTCCGAAATTTAAATATAGGTTCTGTTTGGGCTTCGTCCAGTGCTTCAATTGGAAAAAATATTTGCTGGTAGGCATCTACCTGGTTTACGTTCCACCCAGATATTCTTTGCCATAGCATCAGAAGACCAACACAGTACTAATAAGTCCCATCAGCTGAATTTGTGCACTGGTTCAATTACAGTATTGGGTGAACATTGAGGAATTCTTACCAATCCCCCAGCCGCTAGGCAAGAGAATGCATGAGAATGACTCTGTACCCTGGGGGCTAGAGCACTCATCTGAGAGGTGGGTGACACATGATCCAGTACTCCTGCACTAATAACTTTTTAAATTATTTATCCACAGTGGAACAGTTTCAACGAGAGGGAGTGAGGGAGCCTTACATCATAATAGCCCATAACCCAGTGGCTCAGGTACTCACCTGAGAGATAGTAGATCCCTATTCAAATCCTTTCTCCCCCTCAGGCAGATGGAGGATTTGAACTGGGGATCTCCTACAGTTAATAACCTAACCATCAGCTTAAAAGATACGAGGGAGGTCTCTCACCCCAGCTGTTTTGTGTGAGCTTGCCCATGGGGGCCCAATCCAGTAGGCAAGCTCTGAGAACACTTATTGGATTGGCGCCACCGGTGAGTTAGGTGGAGGAATGCCTCTCTTCCCCCCTTCATGCGCCATTCTGGGTCTAGGCATCTGGATGCTTGCTGTGGGGATGCAGTGAACATGCTCAGAGACAGAAACATAGCAACTTAAGGAACTTTTACTGCAAAAATTTCGGCACCAAGTGAATTTAGGTGCCTACAGAGTTCGGCGACAGCAAAGCAAGGATTTTATGGATCCCTCTGGTCCCTGATACTGGAATTTAGGTACTTAAAATGGTAATTTGGCAATTAGGCACCTAAATCCTTTTATGAATCTAGCCCTGTCCCTTTATATAGGAAAAAAATCCCTTATGTGGATTATTATTGTATTTATTACTTACAACAGTTTGCCTGGTGCTGTAGAAGACACAGCAATGAGACATTCTCTTGCCCATGTAGAGAATATACAAACTGAGAAGATACATTCAGAAAAGCCATGACACACTGGGAAGCCCACAGTAACTTATTTTTAACAAGATATTGTGATGTAAGGGAGGAGTTTCCTTGTGCCTTCTTCCACAGAACACTCATGAAAGAGCCAATCACAATCCAGTCTAAAAATTTAGGCAATGATTGATTAGCAAGCAAAGATGGAGACAAGAAAGGAAAGGGGCAAAAGAGAACAGAAGAGGAGAGTAAAGGATTTCTTTTGGCATTACTGTTGTTCCTACTGAATCTCACAATGTCTTTTTATCAAAACATATTCATGAAGTGAGTACTGCAGGACTTACTGAATCTGTTTTCACAATTTTTGATGCTCATTAGCAGTGGTAGGAGTAAACATGGATCAAAAATTGACAGGTTTCTTTCACCCCTGTAATCTTAAAATCTCTGCATTTTAGAGAAGGGCTTTACTAGGATCAGACTCCAAACCCCTGGCTTTTAGGTTTGCCTCTGCTTAGTATGGCCTAAAATCCCAGCTAGGGAAACTATCCCCTTGTATGTGTTGTAGGCTTCAATCTCTCGCTTCTATAGATTTAATAAGGTCTGCCTTTCCTCTCTCACCTAAACAAACAGATTCATGTTTTAAACAAATGTTGTCAACAACGTTAATAAATGTACTGTCTGTGGGCACAATTAGTAGAAAGTAGCCTTAGTGGTTTCTAGCCTGCAGATGCTCTGTGAAACTCCACAGTCATAGATTCTAATTAAGGGATTGACTTAAGAGGAAAGATTAAAATAACTTAATATGCTTATCTTTACTAAATGATGACTTAGGGGCTGCTGGGAAATTAGGCTGCAGTCACTCCCGGGGAGGAGTATTTGGAGGCTGCAAGATGTGTGCCTGCAGCTCTTCCTTGGGAGGAAGGAGTGGTGATCTGGCAAACTCAGAGAGGGGAGTGTCAGATAGTAAGGAGAGGGCTCAGGAAAAGGCAGTAAGATCTAAAAGGGAACAGACCTTGATTGCTGGCTAGAGGGTCCCTGAGCTGGAATCCAGAGTAGAGAGAGGGCCTGGGTTCCCCTGTCAGCCACTGAGGGAGTGGCACTATGTGGCAGTGAATGGGAAGACTGCCTAGGATTGAGGAAGAAACTCTTTGGTACCCCAGAAGTGGAAAATGCAAATAGTGATCTGGCCGGAGGGCTAAGTCATGTAGAAGCAGCAGCCGCTCAGGGAGCAAGAGAGGGGCTGCAGACCTGGAGAGAGAAGTGGAGAGATGGCCTGTGACTGTGGGAAGAGGTGTTGACCTTGTGAGCTATTCTCCAGAACGACCAGGAGGAGGCACCATCTTAATGTCACACACCCCCACCTCCACCCACTAAGAATACTCTGCTCCTAATCCAAAGTGTATTCTTGGCTTTGATAGCTGAAATGTCTGCTGATCACAACAACTCTTATTGCTGAGAAAGATGTGGTCTTGGAGGTAACTTACACCAATCCCATTTAGCCCCAGTAGAAAAGTGCAATCCCTTTCTGTTCTTGAATTGGATCCAGTACTGGATGGGTAACCAGTGCAGATCTGGGTGTCCAGAAGCAGAGAAGAATCCAATAAGACTCTGAGATTGTGCTCCCCCTTGACAGTTCAAGGACAGTCTGACATTTCCTCAAAGTGCTTCCTTCTTCCCAACCACCATAATTTCGGATTTGCCCAGACTGAATGTGAGCTTCTTTTCTTCATCCAGATCCCTATTTCACCCAGACACTAGGGACAGCAAGGCAAGCATGCTGTCTGTTCTCAGTGAGAAAGACAAAGCTGAGTGTCACCTGCAACATAGTGGCGTTGTGATCACCAGTCTGGTGATTCTAGCAATGATAACCATCAGTTATTCGAAGTGGAAGAACTTTTTTTTTGTTCAATTATAACCTGTGCATGCACAAGAGAGAAGCATAGCATTATTATCAGCATTGCCGTACCCACCGTGATGTTACTGTAATGGTAATGTTTCCAAATATCCCATCCTACAACAAAAGGTCAAGAAGTAACCATTCAGGCAAGCACAATGACTGACTTCCTTTCTGCTTTGCATGAGGTCTCCTCTGAAAATGAAGACAGAAATAACCAAGTCCATTTGTAAAACATGGAGTGAGCGGTGTATGTACAATACCAATTAAGGAAAGAATTGCTTTTAGCTGCTATTTTCCTCTGCACTCTTCTGGAAATTTACCTTCCTATACTAATTAACCTCTGGGTGACTATGTAAATTAGATGGCTTCTTTGCAATATTCCTGTGATAGTGAAGTGAGGTTCTAAAGTGATTTAAAGGTAACCAGTAATGTTTCTTATCAGGGTTTTCCACAATAAAGATATTGGAATGGGCAGGATATCTAGGGAATTAGATGTGTATACATTTGATGTAGTGATGGAGCTGGTGGCAGATGGAAAGTAGGAAGAAACAGTTCTCTCCCATATCCAGGGGCCAGATCCTCAGCTTGTGTAAATGAGAATAGCTCCACAGAAGCCAATGAAGAGATGTCAGTCTACATCAGCTGAGGACCTGGTCTCATATGTTTGTGTTCTTTTATGCCACTCTAATGAAAGAAAAAGAGAATGTGAGGGATGTCTAATCTGGTTTTGTGATTTGGGGAATAAATTTTAGTAATTGGGCCGACAGAGCCTCATTTGGGAATTGGAAGTTTATTTTCCCTTGTGATTTACTCTGTAGTTATTTTGACTGGGTGTCAGATAGTGGGAGGAAAGGATGCTTGGGGAAAAAAATTTTAATTGAGGCAGTAAGGGCCAGATTTAAGTCAATGGGAACTGTGTGCCTAGGTGCTTTTGAAAATACCACTAGACACCTATCCGCATCTTAAGATGCCTGAACACCTTTAAAAATCTGGCCCTAAGTCTCTTTTGCTAAAGTGACTTAGGCACTTTGTAGCCTAAGTCCTATTGACTTTCAGTAGGGCCCAAGATTCATAAAGGGACTTAGGCACTACAACGCTGAGCACGTCAGCACCTAACTTTTCGGCATCAAGGAAATCATAGGAACACCACTGTGATCACAAAGCCTGCGTTTGACACCTAGACTCCCTATATAATGAATGGGGAGAGATAGGCACCAAAGAATGCAATCCACAAAATTCAGCACACTAAGTGGAGGGTTGCCTAAACTACCCTATGGAAGATATTAACAAGGTAGGGAGGTGCTAATCCCCCCCCTCTCAGAGACAGTTGCCTAAATCTAGGCTGCAGGGAGACGCCTATCTCTGCTTAGTGATTCACAAATGGGACCCCACTGCCTGGAATCAGGCAGCTTAGGCACCTAAGATGTCCCTGAGGGAATGAGTTAGGTGCCTGCCTTACATCATACAATTGAGCCAGAAAAGGAGATGATGGTGTCCATCTTACATAGCCAGTGGTTAGAGCACTCAGCTGGGATGTAGGAGACCCAAGTCCAATTCCTGTCCACCTCTCCCCAAAGGGGGAGAAATGATTTGAAGAGGGGCTTCCTTTCTCTCAGGAGAATGCTCTAGCCGTTGACTTATGCAATATGGAATGCCAATGCATGCAATTATCTCCTGTTGAAGCTGCTCCACTGTGGACAAATATGTTTAAAAATCTGAGCCATAGTCAATAATGATCGGGGACAGTCAAGTTGAGAGAATCACTTCAAGAGAGGTTGGGAGTGGGAGATGCAGGTGACAGGTGTTTAGGGAATAAGACTATTTAAAGGGAATATCATCTTTGCATTAGTAGTATTCATGGGTGGCTACTTCAATCTGAAGGGAGTGAGATTCTTTAGTGTGGCTGAAGGTAGGTGTGCAGACCCTTGCAACCTGATAGATTTGGGAGCCCATTACTCATTACATCTCCTTGTTCCATTCTACCACATGTGCCCAAACCGGGTGCTCGGGCTGGAGTTCCCTTGAGGTTGATGTGAGGAAGCTGCTGGCAGGGCATTCTCAATGAGGGCCCCATTGACTCTGGTATTTTTTCCCCACAATCTTTGCCTGCAAGAGCCTGGATTTGTTAACCTTTTGGACATATTCCAAGGCTCTCCTTATTGCTCCAGTATTTGGACAGGGGTTGAGAGGAGTGTGGAGCTGTTTAGTTATTTGACTGTGAGGTGGGAATAACTTGTAGTCAGCAACAGATTTTTGTAGGTTCAATATAAGTGTGTTTTAAATATTGAAAGAGGAACTCAGTGTGGGAGGCACACTCCAACTGTGTTTTAAAATCGAAAGAAGGAAAACTTTGGAGAAAATATGCATTATATATATATTTTTAATGCAACAAAATGACTTAGCTGCCTCCTTTCCCCACCCCATGATCAGCCTCATGCTCCAGCTGGTTTCCATGGTGGTTGTTACTGTCACTGCATGGCTCATGCTAGAATATCACATTGGATGGGAGCCAACTCAACAAGAAAAATAAAGTGAGTTTTTAAGAGGTAATTTGCTAAATGTTCTTCTCAGTCTGGCTACCAATATGTGCTGGCTAGCCTGAGGCACCCAGCACATATGGGTAAAGTCACTAAAGTTTTGTACTTTAACTTTGCAGGTCACTTTCTAAAAAGAACCAAACCAAACCAAACCAAAAAATGCTGAAGGTTAAACTTTAGATAGGGAGGGCATGGCCTAATGATCTGATCATAGGCCTTGGTGCCAAAAACTCTCAAGTTCTTATCCCAGCTCTGACAAGCCTTTGGCAAATCAGATGTAGGGGAATTTTCTAAGGGCCTTCTTCATGTGTTCTGCAGAAAATTTGGCTACCCAGTTTGAGGGGCTCGGAGATAATGGGGAATTTTAAAGCATAATGTGAGTAGTGCTTGTTCTTTGAAAATCTGCTGTCAGCATTCGGTGCCCAAGTTGTCTGGGTGCTTAGGCTCAGTTGGGTAATAGCCACTGAACACTATATGGTGCTATCCTTTCCAAGCACTACTGTTATCCCTGGTTATAAGAATCACAGCCCCTTCTCCCATTCAAAGCACTTCCACAATCCTTTCATGGTGCGCCTGTGGGCTGCTGGGACACTACTACAACTTCACCCATACCCAGATTGAAAGAAAACCCTCAGAAAGAATTAGTTGTCAGTAGATGTGGGAAATTGTGTACTTTTTAATAAGTGCTATCAAAACAAGCTTTTCACATTCACATTCTGCAACAAAAATGTTAACAGAAGTGGAATAAGAAGTGGATTATGGACAAATTTTACCAAAGATTGGGTAAATGCAAATATCCACTTGGGTACTTGTCTAGGAGCTCAAACAGGATTTGGGCACCCAGGAAATAGCCAGGCTGATATTTGTCTGCACCTAAGTTGCCTGCAAACTCAGCATGTAGCAACATTTTTATAAGGATCCATGCATACTTCCTGCGTGCTCAGGGACAAGAAGAGGAGAGCCCATGAGGTTCAAATTGCCAGTGATGTCTGGGTGGCCTGTGTGAGCAATACAAAAGCAGGTTATTTTAACTCACCACTATAGAATGACCAAACCTTCAGAATTTGGGGTGAGAAATGATGGCATCTGAACAAGCTTCTGAAAACACTGGCCTCAACTTTTCTGCCTCAGTCTGATCTGTAAATGGGAGATAATATAACTTAATTAACTACATTACAGGAATCATGAGGATTATTGTAAGGCATTTTGTAGGTTAAAAGTTGCGTATTACTGAATTTAACAGGAGCTTGGCCAGGGATTTCAACAGCAGCAGGGTTGGGTCCAATGCTGACATTAAGTAGGTAATACAGGGCAAGGCTCTGATCTTGCTGAATGAACTGCACCACTTCTGTATCATATTTGTGCCTAAAAACCTGGAAGCTAGAATCCAAATCCTGCTGTACTTAATTCTCACCAAGACAAATCTCCCATGGGTATTTTTCCTGATAAATTAAGGTTGAGGAAGAACGGCAAGAGCTGACTTTACTACTTTACTACTACTGCCAGACTACTACTTCAGGGTCTGATCCTGAAATTGATAGACTATGTTAAGAGGACTGTGCAGGCACAGGAGTCTGCCCACATGCTTTCAATTGCAGGATTGGACCTTTCCTTATTTATAGAAATCATGTCTCCTCAGTTGTATCACAGGTATTTTCTGAGCTTTGCAGTTAATGAAATAACTTAATTTTCTTAGTAGGACGGGGCAACAATTATTTAAGAAATTAGTACAATTCTGTTTTATGCTTGGGATTTACAGCTGTTATTGATAGCTGTTGTAATTGGATTGATGCCTAGTGGTTCCACTGTAGTTCACAATCTGTGATGTTTCCTTTCTAAACCCCGTTTTAAAAAATTATAACTCAGCCAGAAAGTATTCACTCAGATCTAAAATGAGACATACATGATCTAGCAAGGATGCAGCCTCTAAATGCTTGTAAGTTTGTAACATCCAGAAAGCATATTATTCATCACAAGTTTGGATATGCCAGGTATATCCAGAGAGAAAATCAAACTTTTCAAAGCAAGCTAGTGAAACAACACAAATGCTGCATGAAAAACATTCCCAGTATGTCCTGATCTCTTTCTGAAAATGAACATTATTTACCCCCCCCCCTTTTTTTTTTTAGCTGTATTCTTGAGACTGCAGTAGTATCTGTTAAAGAGATTCTAAGGGCAGGAAGAAAGAAGAAATAGTGCAGAGCATCCAAGCAGTATTTAATAACAAGATATCTGTAAGATAAAACAGAAGATGGGAAAGGAAGAAAACAGCACTTAGGTGCTTATTTTCTTGGAGATTGATTCTGCTGTAATATATTTAGCACCCTCATGAAGAGCAAAAGTCTTTGCTGAGTCAAAATGAAAAGGGAAAAACAGCACTTCTTATTATTCTAAATATTTGCTATTTTACCTAATAGTTGTCAGGAAAAATGTAAAACATTTGTTGTGATATCAGCAGAGAGAAGACCCCAGATGGTTTTGGTCAGCTAGTAAATGCAAAATTAGCCAGCAATCTCATATATGCCAAGCTGAAAATATTCCATAATTCATCTCAAAATGTTCTCTGCTACATGCCTTATTAAAAAAAAAAAAAAAAAAAAAACAACAACAACCCCCCCAGACATTTATATAGCATATTTCTTCACTTAACATTGGGCCTGATTCTGTAAGCCCTCCACATGCAGAACTTCCTTTATAATCTATGAGATCAGTGCATGGAGAACAGGCAAGATTGGAACCTATATACATAGTAGGATTATACAGAAAAACTCTGGATGGAATGTGATAACCAAGTAGCGTGCATCACACAGCATGACAGGGGAGAGAGGGAAACTTTGAGGACACCGGCTCAAACCCCTTCTCCTACAAAAGGTGCCATGACATCTTCAACGTCTATATAGAATAGACAGGTTTCAGAGTAGCAGCCGTGTTAGTCTGTATCCGCAAAAAGAAGAACAGGTACTCCTGTTCTTCTTTTTGCGGATAAAGACTAACACGGCTGTTACTCTGAAACCNTTGTTTTAAAAAAATGTCAGGAAAAGTCATCTCATGACCCAAGACACAACAACAATTAGAGTATCACTAATAAAATGGGATTTTCTGGACTTTCACTTGCAAATATCATATAGCTGGAAGGTATAGCTTTGTATATAGCTAGACCTAAGAATCACTTTAAGAATGCTTAGAGTTCTTAGAACTTCAGGTTCAAATCTCACTAGGACTAGCTCTCTGCATTCTGTCTAGGTACATAAATAGAATAATATGCAATTTTATTCTCTGGGAGAAAAGGGGGCTTTCAAATGGTGCCTTAAAAGCTGAGCTCCTGTCTATTCTATAAAAAGAACAGGAGTACCTGTGGCACCTTAGAGACTAACAAATTTATTAGAGCATAAGCTTTCGTGAACTACAGCCCACTTCTTCGGATGCATATAGAATATTCCATTCTATATGCATCCGAAGAAGTGGGCTGTAGTCCACAAAAGCTTATGCTCTAATAAATTTGTTAGTCTCTAAGGTGCCACAGGTACTCCTGTTCTTTTTATAGAATAGACAGGAGCTCAGCTTTTAAGGCACCATTTGAAAGCCCCCTTTTCTCCCAGAGAATAAAATTGCATATTATTCTATTTATGTACCTAGACAGAATGCAGAGAGCTAGTCCTAGTGAGATTTGAACCTGAAGTTCTAAGAACTCTAAGCATTCTTAAAGTGATTCTTAGGTCTAGCTATATACAAAGCTATACCTTCCAGCTATATGATATTTGCAAGTGAAAGTCCAGAAAATCCCATTTTATTAGTGATACTCTAATTGTTGTTGTGTCTTGGGTCATGAGATGACTTTTCCTGACATTTTTTTAAAACAATTAAAACCAGCATGATATATTGGTGATACGAATAACACAGAAGCAGCCCCTTTCCCAGAAACATCTTCGATGGTCACTTCCTGCTCCCTGTTAACTCTCCCCAGTGCATGGTTTTCTTGTTCTGGAAACTTCCTCCTCGCCCCCCTCCCCCTCCCAGACCTTTCTGGGGCTGGCCCTTTAACTTTGGTAAAATCAAGCGGTGGCCTCCCTGAAATGGCCATTCTAGAAGTTGCTGCATATTTTGCTCTTCTACCTGGTATGCACCTGATATGTTTTCCCTTTCCTAATGTGGAGGAGATGGCAAGCTCTCAGAGCAAGTAAATCTCACTGGAGACAGGGATTAAAAGTGTGATCATTTTTTTAAATTAACATTCAAGAAGGAATAACTTGACTGAGCAATGGCATCGGTAAGGGCAGTTTGACTCAAGAAGTAGGTTGAGGCCTTTGGCTTAGAAAAAGAAGATGGGTTTCAAACTGATCTTGCATAGCCTTCGTCTGAATCTACTACAGAAGCATGGCAGCCTCAAAAATGCAGCAGACGAAGCAATGCAATTAATACTATGCAGACCTAGTTTCCTAAAATACATACCTCAGCAATATATTTGCCTATCTAAATCTGGAAAATTGCATATTTTTATCTCTATCTCTGGAGAAAAACATGCACTCATATTATATCATTATAATTTTTTCTCACTCATTGTAACTGAACTCTTTCTCAGTTAAAAAGCATTATAATATTAAAAGAACTCTATTATACACACTGAGATTACAAGGCGTGTGCTCAGTTGTTGTTTTTAAGCAGAGTAGATGGAGGAAAAGAAGCTTAACTTGTTGGCATTCAAAAATGAACAATGGCTTATTCAAAGTGCAGGAAAACAAATGTGGAATACCCTAAAAAGCTCAGATCAATCATAAGTAAAACGGTGCTATGGCTCATAGAGAATACTCTACCACTATTATCTAATAGTCACATTCATAAGTTTTTGGTCAACCAGTGTGATTAATAGCCATTTCATTATATAGGGCCATAATATGCATGAAATAGGATTGCCAACCCTCCCGGATTGTCCTGGAGTCTCCAGGAATTAAAAATTAATCTTTAATTAAAGATTGTCATGTGATGAAACCTCCAGGAATATGTCCAACCAAAATTGGCAACTCTAGCATAGAGCTGTACAAACAGATAAAGGATGATGTCTCTTCCCGGTAGAGCCTATAGTCTGAGGTCCTGATACTGCTATTGTATCAAAGTGGCCAGACCCTTGTACCCATATGCAGTCCCTTTGAACTGTTTGAGGTTCTGACAGGTGATCATAGATCAGATTTCAGGACAGGGGCCTACATCAGAGAGCCCCTATGTGCTGATGTGATCGGTTCCTCAGCAAAAACATTTATTTCTTTGCCTTTATTCAGAAGAGTTGTGAAACGCTTGCAAAAGAAATTAGTAACACAATCCCTCAACTCTAGGTATTTTAATTGATTAACTGTCATCCTAAAGGTTTCCTCAAGTTCAGCAAATGAACACAATCTGTCTTACAACATATATCATGTAATTTGTTAAGGCTTTTGTTTAATCATGCATCCCAAACTAATTTTGTTTGTTTGGTTGGTTTTGTTTAATTTTGAGTTAGGAAGTGAAATCCAAGTAGAATGGAAAAAAACTAAAGGTGAACTGAAAATGCACTTTTAAAAAATTATAAAGAATGCCAATTAAATATTGGATGTCTCAAGTAGGAAAGAGGAAAATTCAGCACGTACTTCTTTATTTTAAATGTATCTTTATTTGTTTCAGGCCTACATGGTCAAAATATGTTATTGATTTCCTGTTCTGACTTGGCCTAATGCTTAGAGCCCTGCAAATCTGTGGATATCTGTTTATATCTGCAGATATCCTCATCTGCAGATGTGGATGCCTATATTCGCAGACCATGTTTGCGGACCTCAGATGGATGCAGATCCAAATTTTATATCTAAAATATAGATATATTTATATATCTGCAAATCTGCAGATGTCTACTTTATATCTGTGGATATCCACATCTGGATGTGGATTCCAAATTTTGTATCCATGCAGGGCTCTACTGATGCTACAGTGTGCTCTCTGCTGGTGACATGACACACACAAGAACCTGACTGCACATAGCCTATTGAGGTAAGTCCTTTCGTAGGAAGCAATGTTCCATATGGAAGAAGCCTGGAGCATACTGAGACCTACCTGATCCTGCCATGACTTAAGCGCGTACTTAACATTAAACGTGGAAGTAGCTAAACTGAGTTCAATAGAACTACTCATTTGGGTAAATGTAGGATCAGGATCTAAAAGACAGCATAATTAAGGTGCAACAGAGTGCAGACGTTAGAGGAGGATAGCAGGAAAAAAATTTCCCTATCAGTGGCAGGGGCACCTGAGAGGTGCGAGACAAAGGGGATGAGGGTGGAGATTTCAGTCGATCTTATTTTTGAAAAAATCGGCAAGTTCTTATGCAGAGAGGGAGAACGGTTTTAGGAGGGAGCAGAAGGCTGGAAATAAGTGAGAGTGAGGGAGTGAATGGGGGTGTCATAGCAGAACTTCTTTACAAGGAATATGGCAGAACTGAGTGGAGATAATGTATTTGCAGTGAATGATTAAGCACACATGGTCCGAGGCGGTGTTCAGTGGTAGAGCTGGTATAAACATAAAGTTTTTAAAAAATGAACATTTCAAAGACTAGTTTGTTCTACTGGGTTTCAGAAAAGGCCAATTTTCTATTCCCAGAGTTTTATGTGGAAATATTTTATGGATTTATTTAGTTTTCAAAAGCTAAATGTGTTGTTTCAAAATTAAAAAATTCATGTTTTTAAATTGTTTTTTAAAAACCCTCACCAATTACTAAGAAAAATGACGAAACCCCCTAATCCCCAAAACAACAAATAAAATGGTAAAGAATGCAAAATTTGGAGGTAATCAAAATGTTTTCATGGGTATTTGGTTTTGAAAAATGGTCATTTTTTGGGGGAAAATTTTCTAACAAATGATGTGTGTCCAGCTCTGCTCAGTGGCACAAGAATGAGAATAAAGGAATAGGATATAAGGAGTGAGCCATGATTATCTGTTGATATATAACCATGTAACACATTTGGATTTCTACTGCAAATGCAGGCATATTTTTACCTTGTATACAGTCCTGCAAATTCAGGTATATGGGTAATAGTTCCTAGAAGCAGGCAACAGACCACATAAACAGCCAACATAGCACATAATGAAGTTCACAGAGAACAAATTTTGTAACCACAAAATGTCAGCTCAACCAACTCTTCCTCTAGATGATTTCCTTAGATAAATTAGATAAATGGATAAAATATTCTCAGTGTGATAAAATAAATATTGATGGTTTTAATATTTTATTTGAAATTCAGTAGAAATGAGCTTCACCTGCCTTTCACTGCACAGCAATGTGTGTAACGTGTTTCTCTGTTATGTACCTCATCACACTGTCTACATGCAATCATCTTCCTACTATCACTTTTCATTTTTCATGTGTCAAGTGCTCATTAACCCTTTAACCCCAGTGGGTGAAAGCCAGTTCTATGATTTTTCCTTATAGGACATCCAACACTGGGAAATTGCTGCTCCTAGCTCCAACTGGTTAAGAAAAATGAATTTAAATGCTTATGCTTTTTATTGATAGTTGTGAGTACATGATACAAGCCTACCAGGGGAGTGTTTCCAATGGAGTTCTATAATAGTCCACTTAATATGGTACTCTGCACTTTATCTTTTAAAAGGCTGATATTTAAAATATTGTGTTGCAACTCTAAATTTTGAAATGGTAAAATATTATCATATTGAATTTAATGAATGATAATATCCGATGAGATTTTTGGGATGTGTTCTATATAAAAACAGTATTATAAAGAAAAGCTGCCATTCACTTGTTGAAAGTTGGTGAAAACACTACTAATTCTGATTTGTTAGCATTGTGTACTTACTTTGCACAAGAATAAATGACTACACAAAATATGAGGCAGTGGAGAATTAAGCCTAATCTCTCTCTCTCTGTTGCACGTGTCTGTTTAAATGTATATTTGTATATGCTTAACTTTGCACATTTGTTATCCCTCCTTTTCTTAGTTCTGAGGAAAATGGAGTTCAGAACCAGAGACAAGTAACTGGTGATGGTAATTAGCTCTTTCTTGCCAAAAGAAGCCATATGGAAGTGGTTCGTTCACATTATAACAGTTAATGACAAATTGCATGAAAAGACACACAGTTGTATATTAGAGAGCAGGATTTAGCTACACTACATCATAGTATAAGGAAGTGGAAGCTGTTTGTGGTTATTTTGGCCTCTTAGGTAAATACTGTGTAGGCAAACAAACATTACTTTATATATGCTACAAGTAATAGTATTTTGGTAAATTTCTATAAATTACACAAGAACAACAGGGAACCAGTCTGGTTTACTGTGTAAATATGCATATAAACAGGATTGTTTAAATTTAATTATATATTTTACCTAACAAGCCAGGTAATAACCTATTAAATCTATTAGAAGATGATCTGCCCTATTTGTTTTAATGTGTTATTCACCAAAAGGATTGTAATGACTGCTTTAAAGATTATGGGTTGGATCTTCTGGCTGCAGAACTGATGTGGGGATGAGAAAGGAGGGAGGTGACTTTATGCCATTTGTACATCCCCTTGATCCTGGGGCTAACGGGCCAATTCAGCACCCAGAGGAATTTAGAGCAGCCTTAAGGTAAAGGATAGGCAGCACAGAACAGATACACTAGCTCTATATTCACCCAAGGATTCGCCTACACTGGAGGATCCCCATTTAACCAGCTTAAAACCACTGCTACTGATGTGTTGTAAATAGGTCACACAAGGACCAGGATTTGGCCCAGAACACTACTGTGCAAATACATATCTAGGTACATGTTTTATTTTTTTAAAAACAAAACCTTATAACATTTCTTTTTAAAGTACTTCCTGCAGTTTTGCAGTCACTGCTTCTCAAAAAATTAACATCTTGGAAGTAATATTTTTATTTCACAAAATACCAAAGATTATTCTTGCTTTTTAATGTTAAAATATATACAATATTTGCCCAAGTTTTTAGTATTGATTGTTAATTTATTGTCCTAGCATTATTTTAAATGTTTAGAATCAATTTCTCTGTCTGTGTATCTTTGATACAAGAAGATCCTGATCCTGCAATCCTTACACATACAAATCTCACATTATAGGATGTTCTGACTGAGACAGAACTGCAGAGATGACACTCAGATTTTGCCATAGAATATTTTACATCTTTCAAGAAAACTAATTATTTTATTTAATTACATCTCTTTTAAAGCATGGGGTGTATTTATAGGAACTATTAACATGTTGGGGGGAGGGATAGCTCAGTGGTTTGAGCATTGGCCTGCTAAACCTAGGGTTATGAGCTCAATCCTTGAGGGGGCCATTTAGGGATCTGGGGCAAAAATCTGTCTGGGGCTTAGCCCTGCTTTGAGCAGGGGGTTGGACTAGATGATCTACTAAGGTCCCTTCCAACCCCAATAGTCTATGATTCTATAAACCCCAAACAGGTCAGTGGTTAAAAACACATTGATCAACAGTGTTCTGTATGTAAATAATACAGTTCAGTAAATATCCTCATGTCTTTTTAATTCAAGTACTCTGCCAGTGGGTCTCTTTATCAGTTTTCAATTGCCACACCCAGAGACCAAATTGTTAGTATTGCTAAAAGGAACACTGGTTTATGCCTATTTCACTGTTTTGTGTTTCAAAGTTTGACCATCCTGGTGACTCAGAGAAATCAAATCTCACATTTTCAGTTTGGTTACTGTTTTGCATGTGTCATAATTTCACTACTTCTTTTAAAGATACACTATTAGCATAAAAAAAAATCACACCTAGGTCTGATTCTTTTTCACCTGCCATTGTTATAAGCAACACACACCAGTACATCCAACCCACTCTCCCTGTCCTCCTCAGTCCCCTCCCTTCACACACACACATTCCTTAACTACCTCTCCGTGCCACCACATTCCCCAGTCTGCTCCACTAACCCCCTTGCCCCAGTAATCTGCTCTCATTCCTAAACCCCCTTCCATCAGGTCCTCAGCCCCCCATGCACCCCAAAGACTGAGCTGCTATTACCCCCGCCCCATCTGCTTCTCCATCCCATCTCCCCTCCCCGCCTGGCTCCTCCACCCCTTGGCCTCGCTCCCGCTTAGCTCCTTCCTCCCCCCCCCGCTCCCCTGCCCAGAGTCCCCCTGAGGCTCGGGGAAAGCGGAGCCCAGGTACGGCACCGCCAGGCAGGGCTGGGAGCAGGCGGCTCCCAGTGCAGACGGGCATGTGCAGCCCGGTGACACACGCTCGCGGGTCGCCTGAGGCGGAGCGCGGGCGTGTGCACGAGCGACAAGGGCACGTTCGGAGCCGGTCCCGGCGCAGCAGCAGCAAGAGGCACTAGCGCGCCGGCCCGGCGGTGGGTGTTCCCAGCCCACCTCTCAGGATGGGGAGGGGCTGGCCGCGCACCGGGGATTTCAGCCACCAGAGCCGCAGCTGTACGGTCCCTCCTCCTCTTGCTCCTCCCCCGATTGATTGTTTTGGGGGGCGGGCGGGCGGAAGGGGAGGGAGGGGGGATACATTACATGCCAGCAAAGCAGTTTAGTTCCTGCTGATCCATCACACGCACAGAAAAGGGACTTGCCCGCGCGCGGCGCTTGGTTTGTTGTTGGGGGAGAGAAAGGGGGCCCCTTTTGTTTGGGTTGCCTTCTCCCCTCTGTTCCGCCCTCCCATCCCCTGCCTCCCCTCTGGTCCCCTGCTCTGAGGAGGGCAAAGAGAGTGGGAGAAAGGGCTGCCTCGCAACCCCCTTCCCCCTCCTCGAGCGGGCCCCCAGTGCAATTCGATGCGTCCCTGGTAAGGCTCCCCCGCGCTATATTGTGTCCTCTCTTGTTTCTGAAGCCTCCACCCACTGGCCCACCCTACATTTAGCACATCATGTGATCCGGGTAAGTCATTTGCAAGTACAACAGTTCTCTGTGTTGCCCCCATTCATTTCCTGAGAACTGCATAGAGCAGCTGAAGGAGACCGTGTGAGTGAATGTGTGTGTGTGAGAGAACGAGTGTGTGTGTGTGTGTGTGAGTGTGTGTGTGTGTGTGTGTGAGAGAGGGGGAAGGAGGGAGAGAGGGGACTCTGTATAAGGGAAAGAAAACAGTTTCTCCTGCTCTGCAGCTTCTGTTCAGGTCTGTGCCTATTCCATTTCTTATCAGAATAAACATACCTTTTCTTTTTTTCTCTTGCTGTCCCAATCAATCAGCTTTCAGATAACATTTTATTTTCCTGTCATTACATTATTGTAAAATGTTGGAAGGCTGATCTCTCGAATGGGACAAGCATTGGAGGGCAGGAGGGAGAAGCTTTTGCAAAACAAGGATATGTGCAAGGCTTTTATTAAATTACCTGTAAAAAGGATGTTTAAAAAAACTAAACCAAAAAAAAAAAAAAAAAAAACCTTTGTCAAATAATGCATGCTAACGTGTAGTCCACACGGAGTGGGACTGCTTGGTCACGTAAGTGACAGTGGCAAGGAAACAGATAAATGTCATGTTGAATTTGGGGTTGCTGCTCTAGTTTGTCATTCAAAAAATCTGTTTGTGTGCATGTTATTTGGAGGAGGAGGGTAACGGGTTAAGATGGGGATGACACTGTTGGCATTAATAGTGGTCATTGTGCTACAGTCATTATTGTCTCCAGTAGTAATGATGTGTAACTGTCACTTGCCACAGTGCATAGTTCATGGAAGTAGCTGGGGGATGGCCTATGGCTGTTCTTTTCAATTAAGGTGGACCTAGCTAGAGTTAACAAGGGAGAACTTTACATTGAGACCAGTCATGAAGAGTGTTGAGCGTCAGCTTGGGAGCCACCACAGCTTGTCTGTTATAAGCTTGCTGTAACCTGACGAGTGAGTGCTGACCCCAGTGACATTAGTTTGTATTAAAGCAAGAGGCTTCTATGCAAGAGGAATCCATTCTGATTTTATTCATAATAGAGCTATTATCGGAACTTTCTGTGACCGTTTATATTGAGGGCAAAAAAGAACTTGCCAGATCTGATTAATAGTGTATTTAAACTGAACGTTTGGGGGGGAAGTACCAAATCCTTTGTGCTATGTTCCCTCCATCTCTCCCCCTCTATTCTTCTCTCCCCTCACAAAAAGCTTACAGTTCTGAGTATCTTAATAGTAATAATAACTTTAATTCAACTGATAAAAGCTGACTGTGCTCAGTTAAAGTCTAAGTACAGTGGAATGTATAATCTGGATAAATAGTCTATGTAGTTGGTATTGTCACTCTTACTAATTTAACTATTCAGATTGTTAAAGAACTGTTCTGTACAGATAATTTTAAGAAATTCCAGTGAGTAATGTTTTTTTATCAAACTGATTATTTAAAAAAATAAGTAAGGACTGTTCTACCAGTTACACTTCAATGCTGGGGAAACAAACACTCATATTTACATTAAAAGCATGTGCATAGAACTGCTACAACAGACGTGTGCCAGTCAAACAAACGTCACCCTGTAAATCCACCTAAACCATTCCATTCCCTTTTCTTACTGGAGGATAGAGTTGTTTGGCAAAGTAAATGGTTTGACATGAAATTTTGCTGATGACAAGCAGGGTGGTGCAGGAGTTTGCAATGTGAATAGGAGTGGTCACTTTTAAACACTGGGTGTATTCCTGTTAGAATTTTTTTTTAAATTGTCATTTACAGAAACATAATATTAATTCAATTTCAAGAAGCAGTAGCTTCAAACCTGGGTTGTACGATGTGTAGCTGTTGTCACCACCTATTGTCAGATATGTTAAGATACGTATTTTATGCATTTAAAATCAGAACAAAAATGAGCAGATTTTATAAAAGATATTGAAGATAAACAGTTTAGTTTGCTTTCATGATTTATAGCAGCCTTGTCAAATTCTACATGTCTATGGCAATTTTTTTTCCTGCATAGGTGGTTAACCAGCTCTTTTTTTCATTATCAGTCATGGTATAAATTGATTTTTATTTTATTTTATTTTATTTTTTGCCATGGCAGGCAGATATTCATGGCAACTTTGCAAGGGTGCTTTATATAGTACTGGTGCATGACCTCCATTTTCTGGTTGATCTCCAATTCTAAAATATTACATGAACAGCAAAGTAGCCTCTAGTATAGAATTAGTAACTATGCTGAGTAGATTGGAAACGGGGTGATATGGGCATTTTATTGATCATCTAAAGCTATAGTAAATCTAGACTGAATGCTTGGTTTTTTATATATTCTGTTTTGTTTTTTTTAAATTTTTTTTTTTAAGCTTCTTAGCAGGACACAGTCAACTTAAAAATCTCATTACTGTCTGAAAATGTTGTACCATCTAGGCAGTGATTCTCAACCTTTTCAGACTATTGTACCCCTTTCAGGAGTCTGATTTGTCTTGCATACCCCAAGTTTTACCTCACTTAAAAACTACTTGCTTACAAAATCAGACAGAAAATACAAGTGTCACAGCACACTATTGCTGAAAAATTACTTTTTCATGTTGTCTGTATGAAATTTTAGTTTGTACTGACTTTTTGATAGTGTTTTTATGTAGCCTGTTTATAAAACTAGATAAATATCTAGATGAGTTGATGTACCTCCTGTATCCCTGGTTGAGAATCATTGATCTAGAGTCCCAAATGAATCCTGTGACCACCATTGCTGAAAGAAGTTAGCAAATACAATGTTCTCTTTTTTTTCCCTCTTCATTTTCTTTGTGGCTTTGGCTACATTTATGTACACTCATTTTAACTGTTTTGCTGATGGTCGTTTTGCCTTGTCTGAATCATGCACTAGCATGATGGCATCCCTCTTTCACTGCTCTGCACGAGCTCACATGCACATACCTTCCCCAGGTGCTGGAGTATGTGGGGTTTACCACAAGCAGCAAAGCTGCTGCAGTTTCTGAGTTTGGGGTAATGAGGGTATCTGCTTTTCCAGGGACTCCCACCTGGAGCCAAAAAAGGGACAGGAGAGAGTGGGTAGCCCTGGGAACACTCATCTTCACATGGGCCTTTCATGGAAATGGAGCTTTAGGAAGTGTGTTGGGGCAGGGAGCGATAAAACCTGTCCTGAAGTGCTGTGAAAGCCTCCGTTTTCTCCTTCCTATTGCATTGTAGAGGCTGGGGAGAAATTGAAGGTTGATGTGGAGGTCAGGGAGCTCTCCTTCCTTGGAGACTCCTCCCTGCCATCCAGGAGCAATGGATGCCTAGGAGGTGGGATGGCAGCAGGAGGAAGGATTCTTGATTCCCTTTTCTACTTTACTTGTCTGGATGCTGCTGCTCTTATTGTAGAAGCTGGCTGGCAGGTGCAGGGAGGATGGTTGTGTCCAACCACATTTGCTGGTGTTGTTCTCAGACCTGCATGTTGTCCGTTGTTGTAAAGATTCTTAATTGACCTAAGTAGAAAAATTCTTGTAAATATTTTAAAAGGAATTTTGTTAAGATTTAGTACAATTCAAAGGCTGCTCTGTTAGAATTTTTGTTGAAACTAGTCAGATCAGAAAATACACAAGTTGGCTGTCACTTTAAAAGAGAGGTCCTCTAATATTTAGGGCTTTGTTCTGCCCTCTGCTATGGTGATGCACTGGAATGGGCATGGTAAGGGGCTTAGATTGTAATCTGTTTGAGGTAGGGACCATCTTTTTGTTCTTTGTACAACGCCTAGCACAGTGGGGTCTTGGTACACGACTGCAGTGCCTAGGTAAAACCACAATACAAGTAATACTACATGGAGCCGTGTTCCTTTGAGTATATCGGGCAGGAGTGCTCCCAAACACTCAAGGACCTTTTATTATACTAGTGTCAATGGACAAAATGCTCATTAAATTCAGTGGGAGCAGGATTGGGCCCCAAGAAAGCTCTAGGGGGGAATATTCAATCCTAGAGGTGTGGATAGGGCTTGGGTGTGCCAAGTCACATCCAGTAGTTATGAAAATGAGGGTACAGCTCCTGAGCAGAGAGAAAACAACGTACATCCACTGTTTGTGCTAACCTGTGCTGAGCCATAATGCCCTGAAGCTGCAGGATTGCATTTGTGAAGGTTGTGTGGCTGGCACTGCTCTTCACATTGATGCCCAAACTCCTGGTCTGCTCCTTAAAAAAAGGGGTAGCATTTTGCTGGTGGAATGCAGGAAAATAGATCTTAAAAATATATCTGATACTCTTGCATTTAGGTCAAGCATTGTTTCCTAAGGACACAATTGTGTTTGAGGAAATATTTATATTTGTCAAATCAGCTGTATGTGCACCCATGGATAAGATGCTTTTGTATTAGAGGAATGGAAAAATAATTAACATTATTTTTGTCAAATGTTTTATCTGTGGCTCATCAAGGTTGTTCCCTCCCCCCATTTGAATGGAAATGATTGTGATTTATTTTTCTTCCATATACAAAAAATAATAATTTCCCCTTCCACGAAATTAGATTTCATTTTTGGAAAAACTGATATTGGTGCAGCACTGAGGCCTTGACCTTCTCAACTCTTGGCTAGTGGTTGTTTACTACAGCTGCAGTCTGTGTGTGCATGGAAGGGGAGGAGCTCAAATACAAACATGCTCACTTTCTCCAACTAAGATGAAAACATATTAAAAAGCCATGACATTTCATAGCAAGCATGAGTGAGACAGAGTTAAACAGTCATATTGGGGCTTTTCCTATATTCCTAAACAGAACATGCTAGGTTATGTCTGTAAGACAGACTGAGTCTTGAAAGTGCAAATGTGAAAGCATGAAATGGCTAAACTTCTCGTGCACTGAAGAAAATACTTGCTTTTTTAAAGATGTTTAAAGACCTTTAAAACAGGCTTGATGTTAGGAAAAGAGAAACAAAATATTTTACCCCAGTACTAAAACCATTTTAATATAGGCCAGAGTTGTTCAGTCAATCAAGATCACTGTGTAACTTTACCCAGCGAGACTGAACGCAGGGTTCAAAAAGTGAACATTACACAATCCTCTTTTCTCAACTGAATAATATCGAAAGGGATTTTTTTGTTTTGTTTAAAGGCCACATTAGATGAGAAAATAAGCAAAAGAGTAATATTTAAAGAATCACAATGTCAAAATGACTGTTAGTTTTAATATCTCTAAAAATAACTCTATTGAGAATCTTGGCAAGAGCATTGACTCTAGGTCTAATCAGTGACCATTGGAAAAGTGGGCAAACTGGGACAACTTCTTTTCAGAATGAAGGTTTTGCAATATTTTCCAGTTAATTCCTTCTGTGTGTGTACTTCAGGGTTTGTTCCCAAACAGCAAAGTCAGTATAAGAGTGTGTTTTTCCCCTGGTAGTCTATTCTGAAGTCTTTTATTATTATACAGAGTAAATAATTTGGTTACAAAAAATTGTTAAAAGAATTTTTTGAGGTGAGACGAGACAAGCATAAAATTAGCTTTGCTATGAAGTCAACTTTGACTGCTCTGCATAATGGAAACATACTGGGCCTGGTGTGTGTTACTACCTTGCATTCCACTATAGGCTTTGTTTGTATTTACCATGGTTTGTGGTAAGTGCCACAAACTTGGACTGGTTTAGCCAGAATCAAGCTATGAGAAATGCACAAGGTAAGTATTGCATTTTCATGGAACAGCTATCTGTATCTTGCCTGTGTATGACAGAGAATGTGGTCTAATGCAAGAATGGAGTTTGGAACTCTTTAGTTTTAATCCTGGCTGCACCACTTTGTGGCCTTGCACAAATAACTACCCCATCTCATTTTCTTTATCTGTGACATGGGGCTAATGGAATATAGAAATATATGTGGTAATACTTAGCTCACAGGGAAGAACTAATTTATCGGTGCTTGTAAATTGTTTTTGAAGAGGTAAGATAAAGATAGGCCAAATCTAGGGATCAGAACCAGCCAAAGTAGTAGACTTGGGTGCTGGGTGTCTCTGCCAGGTGATAGAATTCTCTCTTGTCTACTGGTATCTACCTCCAGTCCCCAAAATACAGGCCACTCAAGGAAATCTACTTCAACCCATCTACTTCAGCCTACTGTTTGAAGTAGCTTTTATGGATGCATTGTATCCCTGCTGCAGAGCAAAATACTAGAATCTGTGTAGCACTGGATTCTTTGGCACTGCCCCTCCCTGCCCCTGTACACTGTTCTGTAGGGAGTCCCAATGCAGCTTGTCCTCAGGCTTCATATTGATTACCCCTGAATCATGTTTCCAACACTTTAACTGTATTGGTTGACTTGTCAAGGGAGCCTCTACAGCTGCAGAGACAAGGGCTGGATTTGCCAATGTAGGTGCTGTTGCTGATTATTATTATATACATTAAAATATTTAAAAGAACATTAAGGTTGCAAAGTCAAGAACACAAAAGTTATGAAATGCCAGAATTAAGGCTGCCTGTATAGGGTCCTGTAAGAAATAATATGTGATCGTGTAATTAAAGACTGTGCGTATGCATTGTGATACAATGATGCTGAAATAAGGTGGCACAGGCAACCCTAATTTGGTATTTTCTAACGTCTTAGCACATGACTATTCACCCATAAACATTTTAATGATTTTTTAAATGTAACCTCTTAGGTCTTGAAAAAGAGAATTCTATCATGGGGTACCATATTTACCCCCAGTTGAGTCATCAGTAGTATTGGAACCCAGGAGCTTTAGATCCACCGCTCCAAGCACTACCACTTGAACCCAATTGCAGACTGTTCTCCTTTATGTGAACTAACTACTAGAGAGGGCTCAGATATGTTCTTTGCTAGTGGCTTACAGAGCCAGTTGCTAGATAGCAGAGTAATTCTTGGAATCCTGGGTTCTGTTCCTGGCTCTGGAGGTGAGTATGTACTAGTCCTTAAATGCAACACAAGCAAGCACCTAGATTCTGCAGAACAGTGCATCGAAGTAGATGGATCTGTCATTTTAGAGACAGAGTTCTGTTCCCAATTCTGCCAGGGGTAGGGTTACCATACATCCGGTTTTTCCCGGACATGTCCGGTGTTTTGGTAATCAAACCCCCGTCCAGGGGAATTGCTAAAAAGCCGAACATGTCCGGGAAAATACCGGCCGGGCACTTCCCCTCCCGCGGCTGCTCTGCTTCTCCATTGACTCTTTGACTCTGTTTAAGAGCCGAGCTGCCCGAACCCTGCAGCGCTCGGGCAGCTCGGCTCTTAAACAGAGCCGAAGAGTCAGGGGAGGAGCACAGCAGCCGGAGCCTGGGAGGGGAAGTGCCCGGCCGGGGGTGCAGGGTCCGGAGGCATGGGGGCTGCCCGAAGCCTGAGTGCTACCGGCTTCATGGTTTGCCGGGCAGCCTCCAGACCCTGCGTTCCCGGCTGGGCGCTTCCCCTCCCGGGCTCCAGCTGCGCTGGGGAAGCGCTGGCCGGGGGTGCAGGGTCTGGGGGCTGCCCGGCAAACCGTGAAGCCGGTAGCGTTTGGGCAGCCCTTTTCGCGTGGCTGGGAGGGAGGAGGGGGAGTTAGGGCGGGGACTTTGGGGAAGGGGCGGAGTTGGGGCGGGGCTGGGGTGGGAAAGGGGTGGGGCCAGGGCCCTGTGGAGTGTCCTCTTTTTTTATTTTTTAAATATGGTAACCCTAGCCGGGGTAACCTTAAATAATAATTCAGTTGTCCCAAATGTAAAATAGGGTAATGATATTTGCCTGCTTCCTAATTAATGTGTGGTCTTGCTCAATAGTCAGAGTAATTAAGTGCACAGAATTATCAACACGAATGAGTGGAAGAGTTAAGATTCTAATTTATGATCTCTTCCTGGTTCCCACTATATCTGCCCTTAGGCCAAAAGGTATTTTGGTAGTGCTTCTCCTGCTTGGCCTGTGTCCCTTCTGGAGCTTCAGCTTTGTGCCTGCAATCAGGGCTGGCTCCAGGCACCAGCTTAGCAAGCAGGTGCTTGGGGTGGCCAAGGGGAAGGGGTGGCACGTCAGGCTCTTCCGTGGCAATTCGGCGGCGGGTCCCTCGGTCCCTCTTGGAGGGAAGGACCTGCCACCAAATTGCCGCCGAAGAAGAAAGCAGCGTGGTGGAGCTGCCGCTGAAGTGCCGCCGATTGCAATCGCGGCTTTTTTTTTTTCTGCCGCTTGGGGCGGCAAAAACCCTGGAGCTGGCCCTGCTGCAATGTAGAAGGCTGGGAGCAAAACCATTGTAGTTGCATGTAGGGAGCTCAGAGGCTGGGAGCATGTGCCATGCAGCTAGTGTATCCAGAGATTTTTAGCAGCAGGCCTCTATGAAGCTCTATTGAGCTTGTGGAAATGATGATTCTAACATGCTTACATCTTGTCCAAATCTGTTTAGGTTTTCACTGGGATAGCAAAAGGCACCTCACTGACCCTAGGATTATTTCCTCTGCCAAATATAAATTCCTTATTCCAAAACTAGAGGTCTTTAAAGTAAATAGTTGGAAAAATATTTGTATTGGGAGATCTTTTTCCCCCATGGTCAGAAATAGCTGAACAATTTTTGCTGAATTCTTTCAAAACAATTCAACCTGAAACATATACCTGGCATGGAAAATGTCATCCCAAATTGTTGAAGTGTGTTAGACATAACCTTGGAAATAATAAAATGAATGTCAAAGAAAGCTCTGATCATCAGGCACAGCGAGTGGTGTCTTTCTTTAATGAGGCCCCAGTGCTTTCAAAAGAGTCAACTACGAAATAAGGCCACAGTCGTCCTAGCGAAGAGGACAGACACATAAGTGTCATGAAAATAATCTATTACCAAATTGCAAAACACCTGACATGTTATACGACAAAGAATTTTGGACAGGGCATGGTTCAGGTTAAAATCAAAACAACGTGGAGCTCAGTGTTTGTTTTTTAAATTGAGCTGTGTATGGCTGGCATAAAAACAATTTCAAGCTGGCCTCAGAATATGGCCATCAGGGGTCTGAGACAGAGTTCTAAGAACTGCAATTCATGACTCTAAAAAGTTTTTAAAAGTTGGGCAAATAGTATGCACTGTTCCAGGTTCTCTTTCATAGCCTTGGTCATTTGCCTGCCCCCTGCTCCCCCTTCAAAAGAATCTTGGGGTAGAGGTAGATGAAAAGATATTCCTGAAAATTTAGGGGAAAAAGAATCCTCCTTGCTGATTTCTGTAATACCAATAATGCTTTTAAATGCCATCTTTTTTCCATTGGTTCCATCTAGTATATGAAATAATCTCTGTAGCGTTTTTTTTGGGGGGGGAAATAAACAAAATGTCACTCCTTAGGGTGATTTTTTTTTCTTAAATGGGGCATGTAAACTTATTTAGTTTATTTAGCAGAGATCTGGAGTTTGTTAGCCTAATAGAATTGTTGCCATTTGCACCTTCACCTTACAGGTTCCATGTGCAACTAGATCAAAATTTTTCTAAGTTGCCCACAGTATTTATCTAAAGCAGATTTTGAAAATTACAGTCCTCCTATTCTGGAAAAAATAATTTGTCACTTTGAGTGACTTCATTGGGACAGACTCTGCATTAGTCACATCAAACACAGTATAGTAGGAAATAATAGGTACAATTAATTTTTTTTTTTCATTAGATTTAGTACATATGTTCTTGTATCCAAGCCAATTTCCAGATTTGGTTTATTTTGTTCTTGTTTCAGGTGCAAGGTCTTCCTTTAATCTTTGTGAGTTGCATGTGTTAAGGATTTGTTCTCATTCCCACTGCAGTTTTAAAGGAGAAGCATTTGAGATGCCTTGAATTACTGAGTGAAAATAGATCACCTTTACTGTAGGCCAAACAACTTAATTCCCTGAAATAAACTACAGGAACTGTTACATGTTGAATGCCTAAAATAGCAAAGAGAGAGGGCTGGGCTTTACAATTCAATCGGTTATTCTATTTACTAATGCCTCTTTGCCTCTTTAATAGAAGTCAGTCAGGACAGCTATAATCATTCTATGGAAGACGGTTTTCAGGGCATCTTCAAGGACTGGTGAATGTACAGGTCTCAATTGCTAGTTAGGCTCTCATCTGAGGACTAAGCCTACTAGCACATGGGCAACTACCTGTGCTTCCATGGCTTCCAAATGCTAATTTGCAGATCTGTGAATATGTAACTTCAGTGGGGAAGGACTAGAGAACAGTCAAAGGCCATTAAATCATCTACATTTCTCTCAAATGAATAGTCTGTCCCCTTCCAGTCAGTTCTGCCCTCCACCCCATGTCCATCGATTTGATTGCCCTCTGCCTCCTTTTCCAGTGCTGGTCTGCTGCTCTTAGAATCATAGAATCATAGCAGAAGAGACCTCAGGAGGTCATCTAGTCCAACCCCCTGCTCAAAGCAGGACTAACCCCAACTAAATCATCCCAGCCAGAGCTTTGTCAGGGTGGGCCTTAAAAACCTCTAAGGATGGAGATTCCACCACCTCCCTAGGTAACCCATTCCAGTGCTTCACCACCCGCCTAGTGAAATAGTCTTTCCTAATATCCAACCTAGACCTCCCGCACTGCAACTTGAGACCATTGCTCCTTGTTCTGTCATCTGCCACCACTGAGAACATCCGAGCTCCATCCTCTTTGGAATCCCCCTTCAGGTAGTTGAAGGCTGCTATCAAATCCCCCCTCACTCTTCTCTTCTGCAGACTAAACAAGCCCAGTTCCCTCAGCCTCTCCTCATAAGTCATGTGCCCCAGCCCCCTGATCATTTTCATTGCCCTCTGCTGGACTCTCTCCAATTTGTCCACATCCTTTCTGTAGCGGGGGGCCCAAAACTGAACATAGTACTCTAGATGTAGCCTCACCAGTACCGAATAGAGGGGAATAATCACTTCCCTCGATCTGCTGGCAATGCTCCTACTAATGCAGCCCAATATGCCATTAGCCTTTTTGGCAACAAGGGCACACCATTGACTCATATCCAGCTTCTCATCCACTGTAATCCCCAGGTCCTTTTCTGCAGAACTGCCACTCAGCCAGTCGATCCCCAGCCTGAAGCAGTGCATGGAATTCTTCCGTCCTAAATGCAGGACTCTGCACTTGTCCTTGTTGAACCTCATCAGATTTCTTTTAGCCCAATCTTCCAATTTGTCTAGGTCACTCTGGACCCTATCCCAATCCTGCAGCATATCTACATCTCCCCCCAGTTTAGTGTAAACTTGCTGAGGGTGCAATTCATCCCACCATCCAGATCACTAATGAAGATGTTGAACAAAACCGGCCCCAAGACCGATCCCTGGGGCACTTCGCTTGATACCAACTGCCAACTAGACATTGAGCTGTTGATCACTACCTGTTGAGCCCAATGATTTAGCCAGGTTTCTATCCATCTTATAGTCCATTCATCGAATCCATACTTTTTTAACTTGCTGGCAAGAATACTGTGGGAGACTGTATCAAAAGCTTTGCTAAAGTCAAGATACATCATGTCCACCACTTTCCCCATATCCACAGAGCCAGTTATCTCATCATAGAAGGCAATCACATTGGTCAGGCATGACTTGCCATTGATGAATCCATGTTGACTGTTCCTGATCACCTTCCTCTCCTCCAAGTTCTTCAAAATGGATTCCTTGAGGACTTGCTCCATGATTTTTCCAGGTACTGAGGTGAGGCTGACCAGTCTGTAGTGCCCTGGATTCTCCTTCTTCCCTTTTTTAAAGATGGTGTAACAGATTGCTGACTCACCGCTGCGGTGCCTTCTGCTGGTCGTCTGGGAATTAGCTCAATTCCAGCACTCTGGGCGCCTCCTGCTGGCCAGTGTCTCTCCTGCCTCAGGCCCCGTGTCCCTCCCAGACCCCAGTGCCCTTTTCCTTTGGGGTTCTGCCCACAGCAGTACCCCCACACTCTGGGTCTCCCCTCCCAGGGGAACCCCAACTCTCTAAGCCCACCTTGCCTCAGTGGCTACTGCAAGTCGTCATCTAGGCCCCGTTCTCTGGGGCAAACTGCAGTCTGTAATGGCCACTCATCACTGGCAAGGGGGTTGGGTCTGCTGCCTTTCTTGGCCCAGCTGTCTCCCTGCAGCCACAGTACCTCCTTTGGCCTTCAGCAAGGCCTCAGCCTGGAGACTTGCCAGGCCAGAGTTCCCCAGTCCTGCCTGCCCTTCCCCAGCACTGCTCTGCTTCAGGTACCCTGTGCTTTTTCAGGCAGCTGGGTCCTTCCCACTCCCAGTCTGGAGTGAGATTGACTCAGCTCCTCCCTTAGCCCTTATTTCAGGGCCAGCTGTGGCCTGATTGGGTGTGGCCACAGCTGTGGCTGCCTTTCCAATCAGCCTACCTTTTCCGCAAGGAGCGGTGTAACTGCTCCGCTACAGATGGGCACTATATTTGCCTTTTTCCAATCGTCCGGGACCCCCCCGATCGCCATGAGTTTTCAGAGATAGTGGCCAGTGGCTCTGCAATCACATCAGCCAACTCCCTCAGCATCCTCGGATGCAATAGATCTGGCCCCATGGACTTGTGCATGTCCAGCTTTTGTAAACAGTCATTAATCTGTTCTTTCACCACTGAGGGCTGCTCATCTCCTCCCCATACTGTGCTGCCCAGTGCAGCAGTCTAGGAGCTGACCTTGTCTGTGAATTCCGAGGCAAAAAAAAGCATTGAGTACTTCAGGTTTTTCCACATCATCTGTCAATAGGTTGCCTCCTCCATTCAGTAAGGGTCCCACACTTTCCCTAACCTTCTTCTTGTTGCTAACCTACCTGTTGAAACCCTTCTTGTTACCCTTCACATCCCTTGCTAGTTGCAACTCCAATTGTGCTTTGGCCTTCCTGATTACACACCTGCATGCTCAAACAGTATTTGTAAACTCTTCCCTAGTCATCTGTCCAAGTTTCCACTTCTTGTAAGCTTCGTTTTTGTGTTTAAGCTCACTGAAAATTTCTCTGTTAAGCCAAGTTGGTCGCCTGCCATATTTGCTATTCTTTCTACACATTGGGATGGTTTGTTCCTGCACCCTCAATAAGACTTCTTTAAAATACATCCAGCTCTCCTGGACTCCTTTCCCCCTCATATTAGCCTCCCAGGGGATCCTGCCCATCAGTTCCTGGAGGGAGTCAAAGTCTGATTTTCTGAAGTCCAGGGTGCATATTCTGTTGCTCTCCTTTCTTCCTTTTGTCAGGATCCTGAACTCTACCATCTCATGGTCACCGCTGCCCAGGTTGCCACCCACTTCTTCTTCCCCTACCAATTTTTCCCTGTTTGTGAGCAGCAGGTCAAGAGGAGCATGGCCCCTAGTTGTTTCCTCCAGCACTTGCACCAGGAAGTTGTTCCCAACACTCTCCAAAAGCTTCCTGGATTGTCTGTGCACCGCTGTATTGCTCTCCCAGCAGATGTCAGAGTGTTTGAAGTCCCCCATGAGAACCAGGGCCTGTGATCTGGAAACTTCTGTTAATTGTCTGAAGAAAGCCTCATCTACCTCATCCTCTGGGTCTGGTGGTCTATAGCAGATGCCCACCACGACATCACTCTTGTTGCTCTTGCGTCTAAAGTTAACCCAATGACTCTCAAAAGGCTTTTCTCCAGTTTCATACTGGAGCTCTTAGCAATCATACTGATCCCTTACAAACGGTGCAACTCCTCCACCTTTTCTCCCCACCTGTCCTTCCTGAACAGTTTATACCCACCCTTGACAGTGCTCCAGTCATGTGAGTTGCCCCAACAAGTCTGTTATTCCAGTCACATCACAGTTCCTTGACTGTGCCAGGACTTCCAATTCTTCCTGCTTATTTCCCAGGCTTCTTGCGTTCGTGTATAGGCACCTAAGATAACTAGCTGATTGCCCTACTTTCTCAGTATGAATCAGGAGGCCTCCCCTATTGCACCCTCCTCCTTGTGTTTCCTCCTGGTATCCGACTTCCCCACTTACCTCCGGGCATAAGTCACCATCTCCTGGCAAACCTAGTTTAAAGCCCTCCTCACCTGGGTTAGCAAGCCTGCCTGTGAAGATGCTCTTCCCTCTCTTCGTTAGGTGGATTCCATCTCTTCCTAGCAATCCTTCTTCCTGGAACAACATCTTATGGTTGAAGAATCCAAAGTCCTCTCCTCCTACACCACCTGCATAACCACATTTACCTCCACAATTCGATGGTCCTTCAACAGGGAGGATGGATGAGAACACAACTTGCACCTTTAACTCCTTTATCCTTCTTCCCAGAGCCATGTAGTCTGCAGTGACCCGCTCAAAGTCATTCTTGGCAATATCATTGGTGCCCACGTGGAGAAGTAGGAAGGGGTAGCAGTCCGAGGGCTTGATCAGTCTCGGCAGACATTCCGTCACATCCTGAATTCTAGCTCCAGGCAAGCAGCACACTTTTTGAGTTTCCCAGTGTGGACGGCAGATGGATGACTCCGTCCCCCTTAGGAGGGAGTCCCTGACCACCACCATCTGTCTCCTCCTCTTGGAGTGGTGGTCATGGAACCTCCATCCCTAGGACAATGTATCCCATGCCTTCCGGTCGATGGGGTTTCCTTCTGATCCCTTCCCACAGATGACTCTTCCAAACCATTCTCCACTGTAGTACCTGTGCAGAGAGCCTGAAAACGTTTTCTTACCTCTATCTGCATTGGGGGTACATGGGTTCTCCTCTTTCTTCTTCTGGAGGTCACATGTTGTCAATTTTCTTCCCCATTCTGCACTGCCTTCTTTGATTCTTCAGCATGCTATGCCTGCAGTACCAAATGCTGACTTCTGTCCAGAAAAATCTTCTTTTTCTCTGATGCAATGCAGGGTTGATACCTGGGTTTCTAGTTCTTTAACCTTCTCTTCTAATATAGAGACTAGATTGCACTTCGTACAGACAAAGTCGCTTCTATCCTCTGGGAGAAAGACAAACATGGCACATCCTGTGCAGGTCACAACAGCTGATCGCTCACTATCCATAATGTCTTCCTTCTAAGAGCTGCTTCAGATGTTGTATTTACTGCTCACAGAAGCCTGAAAGGCAAAAAAAACCCCTCTTGTTGGAACTCCCCCCAAGTGAACTCCCAGGCAAACTCCCTCTGTTTGCCTGTTCTCTGTTTGCCGCTCACTTGGTTTGCAACTGGCTGCTTTTTTATAAGTCTCCTGGCTCGAAGCAGTTGCCCCTGCTCAAAACCTTCCCTCCAATCAACCACTCAAGGCTCACCTGGAACAAAGCACTCCCAATTCACACTTTTCAAACAAACAACCACACAGTCAAACAGTCTCTTGTTCTTTTGGCCATGCAGGAATCTGTGGGCCTCTTGGTTCTTCCTCCTGTACTTGAGCCTTCTCCTCCTCACTCCTAAAGCAGTGCCTAGTAACTCAAAGGCTCCTTTGACTTTTTAGTCCCTTCCCACCCCACCCCCATCTTGTGGAACTAGCATCAGTGGCTTGGCCATTATGCACCCTGTATTCCCCCCTCTCATTCCATGAAAAAAATGTAGCAAGCCTAGCTACTCTGCTTCATTTCTTGCTATCTCTTCTCTCAAAGGAGCTGGGCCACAAAAAGGATTAGTGGTAGCTGGGCCACTCTGCTCCTTTCCTGTTCTCCCAAGAAGAAGCCAGTGTCTCTTTAACCCAGTCACCTGATCAAATTGACTCCTTGCCCTGTGTGAGCAGGCTGGGGAGGTATTTCAAGCATACTGAGAGACTAGTCCAAGGTTTCTGTTTTAATATCAAAGCCCTCCATGAGAAGGCTGTCTACCTGAGTGAGTGTCACTCCTTACCTGGACCCAGACCTTCCATGATGACTACTTTCCATCCAAACCATTATGGTGACACTCATGAGTACTAGAGTGAGAACTTTCACAGGTGCTGGACCTAGACTATGGAACTCTCTCTCAGACAAGAATGAACATAGAACTAAGCAAAATATTTTTTTTTGCATAAACATAATGAGTCAAGTAGAAAGATGACAAATATAACACAAAATGTCCTAATTTCATGTCAGCTGAAAAAAATTCCAGAAGTACAAAAATGCTTTCACCTCAGTTGTTCTCTGTTCGCAAGAAGCTCCTGGCCGACCAGGCCGAAGCTCGCAGGTCCAAGACCAAGGAAGCCCGCAAGCGCCGTGAAGAACGTCTGCAAGCCAAGAAGGAAGAGATCATCAAGACTCTCTCCAAGGAGGAAGAAACCAAGAAGTAAACTTCTGTGGCTGTTCTGTTCCTTATGTTCTTCTTTGATTCCTGTCCCTCAGTTCAGCAGTGACGATAGAGCTGAATTCAGTCTTTCCACCACATTCTGTTTTGTACCAGCTTTGTTCATCATCTTTTTAAACCTTTTAGTTCAATGTCATTCTTCTCTGTAGCTATCCAATGCATCCTCCGTCTTCCTCTGTTTCTAGTTCCTTGCACTCTGGTATATATCGCTATGTATGGTCTCCTTTCCAGGTCTATTCTTGACATGTGTCCAAACCATCACAGTCTTTCTTGAATCTTCTGTAACAGCATCTAGCCTGTTTCTTATCGCTTCAATTTTTCTGCAGTTCTGAAATTCTGTAGTAATCAATCAGAAATAAATATTTCACATTTGTACAAATATTTTCTATGAAAGGGAATAGAAGTGAACATTAATAAGGTATGTTTGGTCCAGCTAATATGCCCTAAAACACACTGACAACAATGAGAATGCTATAGGAAAATTCAAGCCAAATTGAGCCTGGATGTAAGTCCATTAACGTGAAAGGAATTGTACCTCATTACACAGACTGATTTTGGCCTTGAGTCTTGAAGTCACTTTATTTCCCTACCTCCCAAATTGATATGGGTCCCTGGTGAGAAAGCTAGTAGCTAGCTAGTTTGTGTCCCAGAATATATAGGCTTCTTTTTTAAACTGAACTTTTCATTTGGTGGGTACAGCAGGGGGCACTTCAAGCACTTTGTCATTCAAAGCCCTCTTACCATTTGTGCCGGGGTAATATTGTTTTTTGGTTAGAACTAGATTTTTAGCCTCTTTAATTGCGATTTTCCAATTATTTTGTACAACCTAATTGATTTTAGATCCTTGAAAACTAGAGGAGGAGAGGCAGTAGTTATAAATATGACTGTTAATAGACTATGGGCCTGATTCTGCTAACTCTCATTGTGGTAGTACCTTTGCTCATGTGAATAATTCTATTTAACTCTGTGGGACTACTCACATGCGTAAGTGTTTACAGGATTGGGCACCCAAAATTAATGGATGTTTTTGGGTCTTAATATTTTTAGTATTTTTGTTTGAGTTCAATTCTTTGGGGCATCATGAAAGAAAGAACAAACTAAAAAAGTGTACTTTCTTAAAAATGCAGAAGTACAGTTAAAGTGAAGAGGTCTAACCAACACAATGGAAGGATAGGAGAACAATAAAGAGCAATGAAGTCACCTATGCAAATACCTGCTCTTTTTACCTTACTGTGATCCCTGTCCTACTCCTATCTTTACCATTGATTTCAGCAGGAGGAAGACTGGGCCCCTTGTGTAGTTTTTCTGTTCCTATTCATATCCACTAACTGTAGAGCTGAATTGCTAATAGAATTAATATTATTTAATATAATTAATTATAATTGTTAAGTTGCTGATAATTAATCATGTATTCATTTAATAATCCATAATAACCAACAACAGAAAAAACACAGACATTTACAAGCTAGTAGTTCTGCAGTGACTTGAAGTGCAAGATAAGCTTGGAGCTATTTTAAAGGATAGATGCTTCTTTGGCTTGTTGTTCAGATTATACCTAGCTGTATCTAAAATCTCCTTTGGCGATGGTGATATCAACATTTAAGCAAACATCAGACATTTGTTATTATAGTAAATGCAAATTGAATTACATAAATTGAGAGACAACAGGTAAACAATTGTTAAGTTGTGTGGTTGAAAAGAACTGTCCCCTCCTCTTATTTTTAAACTGAGAATGATGCTTCTCTTGACAAAAATGTAAACAGTTCTCCTTTCCCTCTGCTGCCCTCCTACCTCCCTTGCCGTGCCTTAGTTGCTGCTTTCTTACTTGTGCTTTGAATATGCACAGAGCATTGTGCCCTCTGCTCATGCCATTGCTGTGGGTCCTAAGGAGGTGGTATTGGCCTGAAGAAGAGGTACACTTACCTATGGTGCCCACAGTGAGCCATATAACTACAGGAATTAACCAATAGCTATTGGAGCCAATAGAAAAACTCACCTTGACTTGAATGGGCTTTGGATCAAGCCCTAAATAATCATTTTTAAGCCCATCTTCATTTTTCTGTACATTCATATTTGTTTTAATGTGGAGTACATTTTAGATCTCTTCTTTCTTTTATGCACTCAGGATTACTTTAGATGTGATAATGCTGTGATTATTCAGAGACTAGATTTTCCAGCAACTTCTAGATGATTAATCATACCTATTTTAGAAGTAAATTAGACTAGCCTGTGACCTTGGTAGTTACTCAAAAATCTGTTTGAGGAATCTCTATACCCCTTCCAGGAACCTATGTCCTTTCTCAGTAATTCTACAATTGCGATTCTAGTCAATACTAGGATAATTGAAATCCCCTCCTAATAATTGTTCTAGCCCTCTTATAGACCATGCTAAAGTCCATATGTATTTCCTGATGTGTTTTCTCCATCTGCCCAGGACATTATAACTTATTTCAACGATCCCTTCATTTCTACATTTTCTGTGTTTTTGCATCTTTTCAAATGATGGTTGCTGAAAAGATAAGCTTGTCTTGTAAAACAAAAAAACAAAACCAACCCCTTCCCTTCCCTCCCTGACGTGTTCAAGTGGCAACTGAAGACTGAAACATGATTCGCGTCGACTTTTTCTACCATTCAACAACATTTTGTTGAATGTCCTGCACCCATTCCTCTTTGAATCTCTTTGGAAGTAAACAAAAAGTATGTTATGAAGTCTCCAAAAGTGTCCTTTGCAGACTAACTTTCTGAACTGGAAATGTAATTCCCCTATTCGTGGATAAAATTCCATTTTGTTGACTCTGTTTCTCTTCCTCTTTTTTAAACAAGTGAGTGTACTCACTATAAACTGTATTAGGGTAGGCTCTGAATCTAGGTCAGGATTAAGAAAAGGAGCAAGGAGAATTAGTGCAATAAACTCCTTTGAATGTAGCAATCTGAAATCTCATTTTTGTCATTTGGAAGAAGGACTGTAATGATACTCCAAACTGTCCTGGAAGAACATGCACAAGTCACCCAGTAAACAGCACTAGAAAGGCATTCAGGCATAATGTAGACTCTGCCAAAAATAATTCTCACCATGCCCTTGAGGGAGGTTTAAATCAGTGTATATTTATCTATTTAAAAAAAATAAATACAGCATAATACAAATTTTATACATCACTACTACAAAGCTAATTAGTCCATTGGGAAACTGCTTATCACTTCTCTGATATATTACAATCCCAGCTTTTGCTCCAATTCCTCCTTCTAACAAACCCTCTTTCATTTCACTGTGCAGCATCTTGATTTAAGCTTCCACTGGGGTACTTGAAAAGGGTCTATACTGTACTGGTGACTTGCTACTATTTGTGATGCTTGTACTCTTTACAGACTACCAATAAAAAGGAGCCTTTTACAGTCAAGCAATGGTGTTTGAGGTTTGTAAACAACACCCAGTGGAGCTTTTGAACTTTGTCCTCTGGGTGTAGGTCTTTACATGAAAAAAAATGAGGACAAAAAAAAAGTTTCAATCATTAACTTAAGAATCACTTATCTATCATGGATGAGTTTTATACTAGGGTTTTGTGGTTTACACCCCTCTTGACGTCTCCTTCAGTGTTCATGTCTATTTGAGTACTGATGTCTGTAACAAAACTAATTTTCATAGCACACATTTCCATGTGTGGAAAGTAGTTATTTTTTATATAGGTTTGCATGTTATGGAAGTGTCAATATAAAGGTCCGCAGAGTCCTAGAATGGAAAACTCTAGTGAAAATGGATTACTGCAGCTCCCGGAAGCACTGCTGTAAAGTAGTAACCAGAGTTACTCTGAGTTACTGCATGATCTAGATTTCATGTGGCATCTCTATGTGACTATATGCAGCTACCTTTGGGAAAACTTGTGATATCTCACAAAATGCTGCATGAAAAGAAATTCCACTTACTTCTGCTGTTTAAGGTCAGGCTGTCATTTTCATTACACACCCTGCTGTTTATAAGTAGGGCTTCTAAAAGTTCATGGGGCTAACCCTGACAAACAATTTCCTTTCCAGAATGATTTTCCTTGGTCCCTTTCTTGCCACCTTGATCTTCAGGTAAAGGCTACCCTTTGTGCATTGCCCATGCTTCTTTTGATGCATGAAAAAGTGGCTCATCTATTTCCCAGCAGCGCTCCACTTCTCCCCACATCTTTCCTACTCCCCGCAGAGGACTGTTGTGGACTGGGATGTAGGTGGTCTGGCCTGCTAGTCAGAGCAGGACTCAGGTCTAGTGGGCAGAGCAGGTATCCACATTGGGGAACAAAGCTGAGGGTCAGCAACAGACCTTTAGCACCATTAGCAACTGCTAATTTATCAGAGCCAGGCGTCGAGTCAGAGTCAGGAATTGAAGCCAAATGCTAGAACCAAGGGTCAAACCAGAATCAGAGACAGAAGTCGGAGGCTGGGATTGGAGACAGGACTGGTAACTGATGGTGGAAGTAAAGTAAGGGCAGGAACTGGAGAAGAGGCAAGGATCAAGCACAGAGCAGGAGGATGGTGGGAACAGGAGCAAAGGCAGGGGTGCGCAAGGAACAGAGCAGGAATCAGGAACATAGTTGGGTGCAGGAAGCAGACACAAGCAGGGTCCAAAGCAGCCACAACAGGAAATCATCTTGTTGCACAGACAACTTCCTGTGCCTCCATTTGGCTTAAACAGTATGGTTGGACCAATCAAAGGAGCAGCCGGGTGGCCCTCCAAACAAGACTCCCATGGGTGGTGCCTTGGCTGAGGCTGTAGCCTTACAAGCTGCCCGACCTATGAGGTTTCAGCAAACATTGGGTGGAAGCCAGGATGCAGCAGCTGTCTGGGAACTCAGGCCTGGTTTCAAGACCTGGGGCATCACAAGGACTTTCTGCAGGTCTGGGTCTCTCTAAGGGGATGGGGAAGTTGAGAGGGACTGGCCAAACTAGAGTTGGAGCTCAAGAAAATGCAAATGGTCCCTCACTGCCTAGGAAATGTACTACAACCTGGGCCTGTACTAATAATGGTAACAGCAAATGAGCACATTTGTACTAAGCAGTGACCTGAAGGCTTCCTCAAAACTTTTTTTCCCTGTTGAATAGATTTTTAACACATTGGTTTCTTTTATTGTAACACTAACAAATGTTTGCTTATACATTTCTTCAGAAATTCTAGATACTGCAAATCTGTATCAACTTCTATTCTCATATTTACATTGGGCCAGACCCTCAGCTGGTGTAAATTGGCCCACTGACTTAAATGGAGCTATACTGATATACACCAATAGATGTTCTGGTTCATCATTTATATTAGCCCAACATGGAGCGTTGGAGTGGGTTTTCCTACATTACACACAGTTCTGAGAAGTGGTATAAATCACAAGCTAGTTTTTGTTGCTGGCTCCTCCAAGTCTGCATAGCTGGTGTGGCACTTAAAGCTTTCATGTGAAAATGACTATATTTTGATGATTTCCTTCTCTGCTGTAGGGTGCATGCGCCTTTAACACCATGCTAAGTGGATTTCCCTGGCCTTAGCCTGCTTATTGAAAATACATAATTTGATAGTGTTCACAAACAGAAACATGGATCCCCTCTAGCCTGCAGATATCCTTGTAGATGGAGTAACTCCTATCATCTTCCTTGTCACATGAAGGAAGAAAATTCCAGTCCATGGGCATGTGCCACAAGGGAGACCCACATCAGTTCAATATCCACTTGTTTCAATGGTTAAATATCTTCACTGTCAAAAAAACCCCCAAACTCCTTATTTTCAGTCTGAATTTGTCTAGCTTCTAATTCCAGCCAATGGACTGTGTTATACATTTGTCTGCTAGATTGAAGAGCCCATTATCAACTGTTTATTTTCTATCCAAATACTGATAATCTGTGATCCAGTCATCCCATAAATCTTTTTGTTAAGCTAAATAGATTGAACTATGTCAGTATAAGTCAGGGGTCGGCAACTTTTGGCACGCGGCTCGCCAGGGTAAGCACCCTGGCGGGCCAGGTCGGTTTGTTTACGGGCTGTGTCTGCAGGTTCGGCCGATCGCGGCTCCACTGGCCGCGATTCGCCGTCCCAGGCCAATGGGGGCGGTGGGAAGCGGTGGCCAGCACATCCCTCGGCCCGCGCTGCTTCCCGCCGCCTCCATTGGCCTGGGACGGCAAACAGCGGCCAGCAGGAGCCGCGATCGGCCGAACCAGCGGATGCGGCAGGTAAACAAACTGGTCCAGCTTGCCAGGGGGCTTACCATGGCGAGCCGCATGCCAAAGGTTGCCGACTCCGGTATAAGTAAAGTTTTGTAATTCTTTAATCATTCTCGTGGCTCTTCTTTGAATCTGCTCCAGTTTGTCAACATCCTTCTTGAATTATGGACACCAGAACTGGACACAGTATTCCAGCAGTGGTCACACCAGTGCCAAATACAGAGGTAAAATAACTTCTCTAATCCAACTTGAGATTCCCCTTTTTATATATTCCAAGATCATAGTAGCTCTTTTGGCCACAGTGTCGCACTGGGAGCTCATATTCAGCTGCTTATCCACCATGTCTCCAAAATATTTTTCAGAGTCACTGCTTCTCTGGATATCGTCCCCCATTTTGTAAGTATGGCTTACAGACTTTGTTCCTGTATGTATACATTTACATTCAGACATATTTAAAATGCATAGAGTTTGCTTGCACCCAGCTTACCAAGATATCCAGATCTTTCGATCAAAGGTCTGTCCTCTTCATTATTTACCATGCCCCCAGTTTTTGTCTCATCTGCAGTGGTTATCAGTGATGATTTTATGTTTTCTTCCAGGACATTGATAAAAATGTTATAGTATAGGACCAAGAACCAGTCCTTGCAGGATCCCACTAGAAACTACTCATACAGAGATGATTCCCCATTTACAATTTTCATTTTGAGATCTATCAGTTAGTTAGTTTTTAAACTATTTAACATGTGCCATGTTATTTTTTTTTATTATTGTAGGTTTTTAATCAAAATTTTGTGTGGTACCAATCCAGATTCCTTTAAGTACGCCAAAAGTATTACCTTTATCAATCAAATTTATAATCTTTGTAAAAAAAAAATCATGTTTAGCTTGAGAAGATCTGATTTCCATAAATCCATGTTGCTTGGCATTAATTATATTACTTTCCTTTAATTCTTTATTGATCGAGTCCCATGTTAATTGCTCTATTATCTTGCCTGGATTTGATATCATACTGGCAAGCTTATAATTATCCAGGTCATCCTGTTTACCCTTTTTAAATATTGGTCCAACATTAGCTTTCTTCTAGTGTTCTGGAATTTCCCCTCTGCTCCAAGACTTATTGAAAATCCACATTAGTAGTGCTGCAAACTCCTCAACCAGCTCTTTTACAACTCTTGGATGCAAGTTATCTAAATCTGATTATTTAAAAATCTCCAACTTTAGTAGCTACTGTTGAATATCCCCCTGAAATACTAGTTAAATGGCAAGAGTGTCATCATCATATGATAGGACTACATCATCTGTTTTTTTCCTAATTATAGAACAGAAATATCTATTGGACACGTCTGTCTTTTCTGCATTATTATTGATTATTTTACCATTTCCATCTAGTAATGGACCAATACCATTGTTAAGATTATTTTTGTTCCAGACATACTTAAGCTCATTCTTAACTGTCCTTAACTCTGTTGCCACAGATTTCTCCTTGTCTCTTTGCTTCCCCTATCTATTTTCTACAATTTCTAACTTCTGGTTTCATATTCATTACAGTCAACTTCCCCTTTCTTCCAATTGTTATCATAGAATCATAGAATATCAGGGTTGGAAGGGACCTCAAGAGGTCATCTAGTCCAACCCCCTGCTCAAAGCAGGACCAATTCCCAACTAAATCATCCCAACCAGGGCTTTGTCAAGCCGGGCCTTAAAAACCTCCAAGGAAGGAGACTCCACCACCTCCCTAGGCAATGCATTCCAGTACTTCACCACCCTCCTAGTGAAATAGTCTTTCCTAATATCCAACCTGGACCTCCCCCGCTGCAACTTGAGACCATTGCTCCTTGTTCTGTCATCTGCCACCACTGAGAACAGCCGAGCTCCATCCTCTTTGGAACCTCCCTTCAGGTAGTTGAAGGCTGCTATCAAATCCCCCCTCATTCTTCTCTTCTGGAGACTAAACAATCCCAGTTCCCTAAGCCTCTCCTCATAAGTCATGTGCTCCAGACCCCTAATCATTTTTGTTGCCCTCCGCTGGACTCTTTCCAATTTTTCCACATCCTTCTTGTAGTGTGGGGACCAAAACTGGACACAGTATTCCAGATGAGGCCTCACCAATGTCGAATAAAGGGGAACGATCACATTCCTCGATCTGCTGGCAATGCCCCTACTTATACAGCCCAAAATGCCATTAGCCTTCTTGGCAACAAGAGCACACTGTTGACTCATATCCAGCTTCTCGTCCACTGTGACCTCTAGGTCCTTTTCTGCAGAACTGCTACCTAGCCATTCGGTCCCTAGTCTGTAGCAGTGCATGGGATTCTTCCGTCCTAAGTGCAGGACTCTGCACTTGTCCTTGTTGAACCTCATCAGGTTTTTTTTGGCCCAATCCTCTAATTTGTCTAGGTCCCTCTGTATCCGATCCCTACCCTCTAGTGTATCTACCACGCTTCCTAGTTTAGTGTCATCTGCAAACTTGCTGAGAGTGCAGTCCACACCATCCTCCAGATCATTAATAAAGATATTAAACAAAACCGGCCCCAGGACCCACCCTTGGGGCACTCCGCTTGAAACCGGCTGCCAACTAGACATGGAACCATTGATCACTACCTGTTGAGCCCGACGATCTAGCCAGCTTTCTATCCACCTTACAGTCCATTCATCCAGCCCATACTTCTTTAACTTGGCGGCAAGAATACTGTGGGAGACCGTATTAAAAGCTTTGCTAAAGTCAAGGAATAACACATCCACTGCTTTTCCCTCATCCACAGAGCCAGTTATCTCACCATAGAAGGCAATTAGGTTAGTCAGGCATGACTTCCCCTTCGTGAATCCATGCTGACTGTTCCCGATCACTTTCCTCTCCTCTAAATGTTTCATAATTGATTCCTTCAGGACCTGCTCCATGATTTTTCCAGGGACTGAGGTGAGGCTGACTGGCCTGTAGTTCCCCGGATCCTCCTTCTTCCCTTTTTTAAAGATGGGCACTACATTAGCCTTTTTCCAGTCATCTGGGACCTCCCCCAATCGCCATGTATATATTAATAGCTTCCTTCACTTCCCTCTACATCAGCTTGGTTTTGGGCCAAGCCAATATGGGCGCTCCTTCCTTGATTGTGGTTTTTTGAACATCTAATAAAGTGTTCTTAAATAATTCCCAATTATCATTTATATTTTTCTGATTACATTGCCCTTTCTGCTGACTTGGCTCATAATTGTTTTCAGTTTTGTGAAATTCACCCTTTTAAAGCATCAAATATCTGTATTACTCATTTGGACATTAATATATTTGCATACTATTAATATGTTCAAGTTATCACTTGTACCTAAGCTATCATTAATTTATATTTCTGTGATCTAGCTATCTTTATCAAAACAATGTATAATATAGGATTCCCCTGAGTTTTGAGGACAAAGCTTTTAGAGTTAGGACACTTTCATTTATAATATTTGACATTCCAAGGATGTTTTAATATTGGCAGCATGAGACATGGAGGATGTGTCACTCAAATTCAAGTTCCCCATGATAATGCCCCTGTTTTTCTTACTGAGTAGAGTTAGGTGCTTAAGAAGCTAGTCATCTGTTCCCTACTCTGATTTGGTGATCTGTAACAGTTACCAACTAATACTCCATCTTCATTGGTGGTGCATGAACTGCAGGCTGCGGGAGGCTAGCCCCCAGTCCCGCCTTTCCATGCCCCCCAACTGCGGCCACTGGCCCCGCCCCAGACTAGCTTCCCTCAGCCCTGGAGCTGCCGTAGTCCATCCAAACCTCCAGACCCAGAGTGCCGCCCTCCCCCAGCCCCGGAGTGCACGCGGCTGCAGCCCCATCCCTAACCCTGGAGCGCCGGGAGGGCGAGCAGCTGCAGTCCCCTCCAGCCCCAGAGCGCTGGGAGGGCGGGCGGCATGTGGCTCCAATCCCCCCCCAGCGCTGGGAGGGCAGGCGATGTGGCCCCAGCCCCGAAGCACCATGAGGGCGGGTGGCGCAGCCCCAGCCTGAGTCAGGGCCACTGCACAGGGAGACTGGAGCCATGGCAGAGCGGGGAGTTCAAACAGGAGAGGAGTGTCTGGGGGGTAGATCTTGGGTGGGGCCACCCCTGGCTGTTTGGGGAGGCACAGCCCCCCAGCCTATGGTACCCACCGCCCATGCCCATCTTGTGCTTTATATGTTAGGACAGCGGGGGTCTCCACGGGCCATGCTGATCAACTCCTACTCCCCCTCCCTCCCTCAACTATTTTCCCTTCCTCCCAGCGCCTCCTGCATGCTGTGGAACAGCTGTTCCCTGGTGTGCAGGAGGCGCTGGGAGAGAGGGGGAGGAGCGGGGATGGGGAACACTTGGGGGAGGGGGCAGAAAGAGGCGGGGAAGAGGAGGGGCGGGGTGGAGTGGGGCGGGAAGACGTAAAGTGCGGGTGGGGCCTGGGGATGATCGGGGGATTTGGGGTCTGTGAAAATTTTTAAAATCAAAATGGGGGTGCTCGGGTTGCTAAAGTTTGAGAACCCCGTTGTGTTAGGACATTGATCCATAAACATTCAAGATCATTTTCTTCCGAGTTGTGAGTGACTAGGAAATGGGTAATGCCATTTCTGACAGAGTGCCAATCCCCTTCCCCTTTTGCCTGCTTAATCCTTCCTAAATAGGTTATAATAATTGATTTTAACATTCTAATCATGTGAATCATCTCACCAGGTTTAAGTAATACCTGTAGTGATCTGGGTTTCATTAAATCATAAACCAGTGAATGAGAAAGGAATAAAACTTTAATAAAACAAACTGGAGAGCTTCTGTAGTGAGCTGCTGCACACAGCCATGTGATGTTCCCAACCTCTGCCTCCAGTGCATATCTCCAAATTCCCTTACTTGCAACACTGTCCCTTATGAGGGAGTGTCTACAAATCACAATCTTTCATAAACATATCTCTACATCTTCCCTCTTAAAGAAAAATAAATTAACTCTTGTATATGAAGTTAGCTATCTAATAACACATATATTAAATCCTCAAACCATCTAGTACATTTCCATAAATCCAATGTGTCAACTACCTAGAGAGGAGAGGTGACCAGCAAGCACATCACTCTTGAGTAAATCTTCATCACTCACTTTTCTCAAATACCCCTTCTCCAGGCAGGTTAGCAAGTCTCTGTGAGTCTTTCAGGATGTTTAATCTCCCGCTCTGATCTTCTCTGTGTCAGCCTTTCATTAGAGTCTGAGTTGTTCTCTTGTTCCCTGACAGTTTCTCCTTTGTCTGTTGATGATAAAGGATCAGTCAGATGGGAAATACCAGAGTCCATCTCAGCTGTCAATGTGTTGGAACTTTCTGGGATTACTCATAGATCCCTTTGATTGTGTTGAAATGTATCCCCCCTGGTCTGTCTTGACTACATAAGAACTTGGATGCAGCTGTTCTTTAATGGTACCTCTTTGGCCCCAAGTATTGGAGGTGTGATTCCTCAGGCACACTCTATCACCTGGGTTAAGAGATGGGAGATCATGGGCCCTTTTGTCAAAATAATATTTCTGCTCCCACTTCTGATTTTCTTTCATCTTCCATATGATTGCACTGTCATGAGATTTCAGCAGGTTATCAGTAATTGGTAAATTAGATCTGATCTTTCTTCCCATTAACAACTTAGCTGGAGAAATTTTTTTCCAGAGGTGCACTTCAGTAAACCAATAAGGCTTTATAAAAATCATAGTCTTTTTCATAATGTTCTTTACTATCTGTGTAGACCTTTCCACAAGTTAATTTGATTTGGGGTAATTTGGATTTGATGTTTTGTGATGGAAATCCCAACCTGTGGCAAATTGCCTAAAATCTGCACTGGAAAATTGTGGCCCATTATCACTAAAGACTTCATCTGGAATTCCATGTCTGGAGAAGATTCCTTTTATGCCGGCTATCACTGACTTATTATTAGTACCATGCAGCGTGCAAATTTCTGGATACAGAGAATAATAGTCTGTGACTATTAAATAATCCTTTGATTGCCAGGTAAGTAAGTCAGTGCCTACCTTCTCATAAGGGCTTTGTGGAAGTGGAGGAGGTCTCAGTGGCTCTGTTTGTTGGCATGGTTTGTATTTCAAGCATGAAAAGCAGTTTCCTACCACTTTTAGTAATGACATGATTGATCTGTGGCAACACAGCACCTCTCGTGCTCGTTGTTTATACTTCTCAATGCCTAAATAACCCTCGTGGATCTTCTGTAGCATTTCTTTTCGGCAGCTCATTGGAATTACACAACCTTATTGCCTTTGAAAATCACGTACCTTTGTAAAAACACTCAGCTCTACAGACAAAAAACACTCTAAAAGAGCTAAGAGTTGTTGTTGGTATAGGTATTCTTACAATATCATACATCTCCAATTCTACATGACCTTGTGGTGTTAAACAATTGACATATGTCCTGGTTCGGTCTCACTTGCATTGTGGCTTAAGTGTTACTCTAGGTCTGACAAAGAAAAAAATAACTTCTGTGAACTATGGGTAGAATGAAAAGGATATTGAAGAGGCTGCTTGCAGGAGGTAGTACCTGCTTGGTTTCCTTGGTAACATGAAACATAATTGACAAATATTGCCTTGAGAAAGCTGCAGCTTAAAGGAAATCCTAAGCTATTGGTGCAGGCTTTTAAAATTAATATAGCTAAGTGTTTGTCATATAAGATACTGAATATCCATGAAACATTACTTATAATAAAGCTAGGTTTATGTGTAGGCTGATGTAATGGCTAATTCTGGATGCAGAGGGATTGGATGAAGTCAGTGGGAACCTTGCTTGAGTAAGAAATGTTGAATAGGATCATTGAGCCCTGATTTCAGATGTGCTGAGCCACCCAACTACCCCAAATGTCAACGTCTGTGGGGGTTGGTACCACTAAAAATCAGACTGCAAGTGATGGCCTAGAATAATCTACAGAGATTCCTGTGGCACCTTTAAGACTAAAGATGTATTGGAACATAAACTTTCGTGGGTGAATGCCCACTTCGTCGGAGCATACGCTTTCGTGGGTGAATGCCCACTTCGTCGGATCCATGCATGCACCCGATGAAGTGGGCATTCACCCACGAAAGCTTATGCTCCAATACATCCGTTAGTCTTAAAGGTGCCACAGGACTCTCTGTTGCTTTTTACAGATCCAGACTAACACGGCTACCCCTCTGATACTAGAATAATCTAGTATTCTTTATTCTAAATGGAGTGAGCAACATTAAATCATATTAATTTACAAGAAAAGGTGTTAAGTTCCCTGGAAAGTGTCTTGTATGCTGTCTATTACGTGGCTGTAAGAGATGATTTGTCTCAAGTGGGTTCTGAATTAATCCTAAATGCTTTTATATCAATAGGATTCCTATAAACCAAGAAACTGTTAATCCAAAAAAGTAGGCCTTTTTTTTTTTTTTTAAAAAGGTTGCAGGTCATAACTCAGTTTTACAGAGCTTGTCGAGATCTTCCACACTTATGAAAGAACCTCTGTCCTGTCAGAGTGGCCTATGCTATAGAGAACTTGTGTAAACATCCTGAAGTAAGCATAAGATCCATGGGTTTTTTTGTTTGAGGGGAGGAAGGGCCTTGGTCATGGATTCATCTACATGACATACCTGTTGTATGAGTACAAAGGTGCATCTAAAGTGGAAAAGAAAGATCTTGAGAATTACTGTACTTCCTTGTGTTCATTAATGGGTCATAACCACCTACGTACTTACCAGCATTTTGCACCCTCTGAAGAAGCGGGGTGTTATCCAGACTCTTGAAGCAGTCTAGAAATTTTTCTAGACGTTCAGAGATGTTATATGTGAATGTTACTTATGTAATGCAACAGACCAGGGACAACTGGAACCCATAGTTTGGGATGAAACAAAGCTCAGACTGTTCTGAACCACATTTTTGAGTCTTTGCATGATGAGCTGATATGAGGCAGTAAAATGACAGAAAAGAAATTGGGGCGGGCCTCAAATGGAGGTCCTACAAAAGCAGAAAATATATGTTCAGAAAAACACAGCAGAAGACAGCACTGAAGCAGCACAGCATAAAGACTAGCCAGCATGCAAGCAAGCATGCAAGAGACAGAAGTGTCCAGCATGAGGGGAGATCTGTAGGAAATGTTGGGGGTGGGGAAGTGTGTGTGTGGTGGATTTTGGGAGGGGGGGCAAAAGCCCACATGCAGCCAGAGCAGCAAAGTGAAGTTTCATATGATTGAAGACAGAGAACAGCAGATCTGTTGAGTCTACATATTATGTATCATGCAGGTGCAGTTGAAACCACTGGAAAACAGTGGCTTATAATGCTAAAAATGAATACAAACCAAAAAAATAAACAAACCCTAAGGAAATTGTGTCAAATGGACTGTGGTTCCACATGTAACCTAATTAACTACTCGGCTTATTGTAAAACAAGACAAGGTGAAAACTAGGATTTACAACATAGTAGAATCACACTAAAGTTTTGTGATGGTTTTTATGTATACAACCATTAGGCCAATACAAATTAAACTGCACATTAAAGGCTAGTTTGCCTAGTGAAAGGGGTACAGAAGCTGCCACTCTCAGCCCAGATATATGAGGAAATGGGACTAATTACTGTGCACATGGAAGAAGTATTGTCAGAGTAAAAAAGTGAAAATGCACAAGATACCCACTGATGTGATATTACTGTTGTAGGAAGAGACCTGGGAGACCTGGGAGATTGGTCCATGCAGATTTATTTAATAGATTTGGGTGTCTGCTTGGAGAGTAACACTTGGAGGGTCACCTCAAGGTTAAACCAGTACATTACAACAACAGCCATGTAAGATACCAGGCCCTTAAACACAGAGCTTTGAAAAATATTTTTGGCTTTATGACATTTTTCAATATACCTTGATCCTCAAGGGTATCAGCAATATAATGGCAATTAGAAAGCTAGGCAAGCTGCAGATCTACACAGGTACTAAAGACCTCAGCAGATCACTACAAAGTCCACAGTATCCGCTGTCCAGCCACTGAAGAACATTGCCAGATCTAAGAAAAATCTTTTCAGTTCTAGATGCCTTCTTGGTTCTAGCAATTATTCTGAGCAATTCTAGATGTGCAAACAATGCAGGGATTTGTGAATTATCTTGCAACACTTGGAGGAGAGGAAGGTCATCAGGAACAGTCAACATGGATTCACCAAGGACAAGTCATGCCTGACCAACCTGATTGCCTTCTATGATGAGATAACTGGCTCTGTGGATATAGGGAAAGCGGTGGATGTGATATATCTTGACTTTAGCAAAGCTTTTGATATGGTCTCCCACAGTATTTTTGCCAGCAGGTTAAAGAAGTATGGATTGGATGAATGGACTGTAAGGTGGATAGCAAACTGGCTATCGGGCTCAGTGGATAGTGATCAACGTCTTGATGTCTAGGTGGCAGCTGGTATCAAGCGGAATGCCCCAGGGGTCGGTCCTGGGGGCGGTTTTGTTCAACATCTTTATTAATGATCTAGATGGGATGAACTGCACCCTCAGCAAGTTCGCAGATTACTTCTACCCCCAACTTAGTGTCGATACGCTGGAGGGTAGGGATAAGGTCCAGAGTGACCTAGACAAATTGGAGCATTGGATCAAAAGAAAACTGATGAGGTTCAACAAGGACAAGTGCAGAGTCCTGCACTTAGGAAGAATCCCATGCACCGCCTGCAGATTGAGGGAAGTGATTATTCCCCTCTATTCGGCACTGTTGAGGCCACATTTGGAGGCCAGTTTTGGGCCCTCCACTACAGAAAAGATGTGGAAAAATTGGAGAGAGTTCAGTGGAGGGCAACGAAAATGATTAGGGGGCTGGGACACATGACTTATGACGAGAGGCTGAGGGAACTGGGCTTATTTAGTCTGCAGAAGAGAAGAGTGAGGGGGGATTTGATAGCAGCCTTCAACTACCTGAAGGGAGGTTCCAAAGAGGATGGATCTAAGCTGTTCTCAGTGGTGGCAGATGACAGAACAAGGAGCATTGGTCTCAAGTTGCAGTGGAGGGAGGTCTGGGTTGGATATTAGGAAACACTATTTCACTAGGAGGATGGTGAAGCACTGGAATGGGCTACCTAGGGAGGTGGTGGAATCTCCATTCTTAGAGGTTTTTAAGGCCTGGCTTGACAAAGCCCTGGCTGGGATGATTTAGTTGGTGTTGATCCAACTTTGAGCAGGGGATTGGACTAGATAACCTCCTGAGGTCCCTTCCAATCCTAATATTGTATGATTCTAACACTTGTCTCACCTGTTTGATGTGTGTGAATCTCTCTGATGACTATAAGACAAAGATGCTGTCTGAGCATAGGAACTGTAATGTGACAAAACTGTCGAACCGAGAAAAGCACTTTCCATCCAGTAGACACTATGATGTCAATGAATATTTACAACTTGGTGTGGTGCAAGTGAGGAGGGACTAGGTACAACTGTGCTACTGGAAGGGTGACCGGTAGCTTTTCCTTCAAGGTCTCTTCATCTACTGAGCAAAAAAATGCACTGATTATTGAAATGTAGTGTTTCATGATCGTATTAGCTTATGAGACGTTAGATCAGTGCATAGCTGAGATGTAGTCTAAATGGATTCAGAATCGATCTTTTACATCTTCCTGTATATGTTTTACTCACAAAAATACAGTCTATGGTGCACAGATCACAGTGAAATGGGATCCAAAATCGAAATGGCAGACTTCCTCTAGAGCTGTACTACTTCAGAGACAGGTGAGATCCAAAACACCTGATTCTGAGACTTTCCATACACAGAAAGTGGGGGGGAGGGATAGCTCAGTGGTTTGAGCATTGGCCTGCTAAACCCAGGGTTGTGAGTTCAGTCCTTGAGGGGGCCACTTGGGGATCTGGGGCAAAATCAGTACTTGGTCCTGCTAGTGAAGGCAGGGGGCTGGACTCGATGACCTTTCAAGGTCCCTTCCAGTTCTAGGAGATGGGATATCTCCATTATAAAAAAGAGAATCTAAACCTAAAAATGTAATCAAACTAATTATGCTAAACTCCTGTGTGTGTCAGATTAGTGCTTGGCCCAGATTCAAAGACCTATCCAGCAAGATGAGATACTACAGGAACTGAAAGCAAGTGATGTAGCAGGATGGCCAGATATAAAGGATGAAGTTACAGATTGAATTAGCAAATACTAGGCATAATGGGAGAAAATTAATATGGCAAAAGGAATCCTGTGGATAGGACCCAGAACTAATACACTCTAAGTTATAAGACCTGAGATGTTGGCAAGAATCCACTCTAGTTAGCAGACTGCAGAAGCCTGTCATTGCAAAGCTAGAGATATGTTTGTTCCACGCATGAATTCAGACATCAAAGATATTGTTAAAGCCTGCAAACCATGTAAGTGAATATTTATGTAATTAAGAGAAGGAGCTAGTTATGGCACACATGAAATTCCAATCCCATGGAGAAAACTCAGAATGGACTTAAAACAAAAGGGAAAAACTAGTTACTAACAGCTGATTCTGATTCTAGAGAAGTCCGTTTTTCTTATGAACACAGCAACTGCTACCATTCAGGAATGGTGCTAGAAGTAGTTTAGTCATTATGGCATTCCTGACAATGACAACTGATAATGGTCCGCAACTCAACAAAGTGCTGAGTTTATGTAGCTTAGTAAAATAAGAGCCTAAATTTAGCTGCATCCTGTCCCATCGTTCGATCTCAGGCACAGCGTAATTGTGACCTGGGACAATCATTTGGTTAAGGGGGAGGGGGAAGTGAAGGAGAGGACAAGTCTCTGGAAGGAGGTCAGAGGAAGATAAGGGCTATGAGTTCCAAGAGGACTTGAAGGGGAATGGGTCTCTGGCTAGAGTTGATGAAAGGATAGGGTTAGGGGGGTATAGGACATAGGGAAGAAATGGGTGTCTTCCTGATGGACATAGAACTTGGGATGAAGAGGAGTCACTGACAGAAGGCTGGGGAAGGCCCTTTAAGTTTCCATGTTAAGTGTTTAAAACTTAAGAAAATTCCAGCAGAAAAAAAGAGCAGAGTTAAGGTTGGAAGTATGTATTGCTTTTAGGAAAGTTATCTAAAAAAAGAAATCCAATTATAGAAACCAGGAAATGCAGAGTTAAAGTTGCACTTTTCAAGCAAGGCAAACTACAGTAACTCTGCTACTGTAGAAATGCCAGAGTACCATCTTCCTGTCTTTGCATCTAGAATATTGAAAATGTGAATCATGGTAGACAGATTTTATAACTTGCAGATGAAAAATTGTGACTCAGAGGCAAGTCAAATTCATAATGCCTTTCGGGGCTATTCCTGGCATGGTTTGGTCTAAGCGCCACCCCTTGCTTAGGGCTTTGCCTAAAATCAAAATCTAGCCTTTAGTTCTCTCTAGACTCTACATCCCTGTCTACAAAATGTGGATCATGTTTCCATAGCTCAGAGGTATGGAGAATAAATGCACTTATGAGTGTGAAGCTCTCAGATACTTCAGTGATGGGGCCATGTAAGAAGAGAGAGAGGTTTCTACATAGAAACAATAAACACATTAGTCTTCTCATATTTGCCAACCTCTACCCTCCCCAACTCACTGAAGACTATTTACTAAAGGAAGTAATATCACTGTGGCAAAGTCCAAGTGGCATAAGCAGGAGTTATTTGAAACAGTTACCCTTTAAAAAACAAAGTCAGGAAGATGAGTCTGTCTGAGAAATTTAACAAGCCCCTTTACGTTTAGAGCAACAGGGATACTGCAGAAGTAAGGTTTCAGTGTTTAAGTTTCACTGAAGCTCACAGTTGTAAGTAATGGTATCTTGAGGATTTCAGCCTTCTTAGATTTATTGTTCGGGCAGATGTTATCATTGCAGGAAAAGTAAGTGATGTACAAGTGCTGTTGGTTCAAAGTATTGTCTGAATCTTTAGATTTATAATAGTGAAAAATTAGTTAGCCACTTAACAATGCAGACTCTGCTGTAGACATGCTGAATATGCTTTATTTACTAATGATGTTCCTGACTTCTTGTTCAGAAATCAAAGCCACGTATTATCAGATTTTCTAAAAAGAGAAATCTTTTTTGTTAAACACCAATTCTTTGAAGTGCAGCCCTACTCCAGAAGATGACCGTAAACATGGCATTGCGGGATTCTATGTTTATCATCTATCTGTGACTTGAGGTCAAATATGCTCATTTTATGAGTAAAAAGATGTTGGGGTTCTGGGTTTTTTTTTGGTTTGCCAGCCCTAAAAGCTCAACATAAACTCAGAGTTATGTGAATTCGTTCTTTTTCTCTCAGCATTGCCCAGTAATAAAGATTCAGCAGGCCAAATTAGGCCCTCATTTATATCTGTGCAAATACATTGCCTGAGGAAACAATTTTGTTGATGATTCAAAAGAAGGAACAGAACAAAGATCATGTTTTTTTTTTAAAGAAAGTAGAGAAAATTAATTAAACAAGAAATTAAACAGAGTAAACTTGGCTGAGTATAGAACTCTACCATAGATTAGTTTGCCAGGCTATAGTCTTTTATAGAAGCTATTGGTAAAATCTTATACTTAAATTTTTCTAGTGAGCATGTGTTTCAGTTCTTTCCCTCTTGTTACCAATTTCTTGCATTTAGTTATTTATGTGTATAATTTCTCTTTCTTTTCTGTGGCCCTATTACACTTTCCTGTGTTAATCTAAGGGTACATCTACATTTAACTGAGAGGTGTGATTCCCAGCTGGCACAGTCATATCTGCCCGAGCTAATGCACGAAAAATAGTAGTACAGCAAAAGAATCATCGATGACGGCTTGGGCTAGCTGCCCTAATACATACTCAGAAGAGCTGGGGCGGGCTTTGTACTCGGGTGGCTAGCCCAAGCCACTGCTCATGCTACCCTGGCTATACTGCTGTTTTTAGCATGCTAGCTCAAGCAAATATGTCTATGCCAATTGGGAATCACGCCTCCCAGTCAGATACAGATGTACCCCAAGAGACACCTCTCTATTTAAATTTGCTTTGAAATTAACCTGAAAGGTAGACAACATCCTCCTGCAAACTTGTTGATCGATGACTTGCCTCTTACACTGCTCCAGTACAAATTAGATACACAGTAAAATGTAGAAGGATTCTCTTATAGTTGAGGAAAGGACGGGGAATATGCCCATTGGGTCTTATTTTCAGCAATGCTACAGCTTTTCTGTGGGACCTTGGACAAGTCCTGTAACTTAAGTGCCTTAGGTTCCTTAAGTACCTCAGTTGTCCTACCGGTAAAATGGAATTAATAATATTTGTCTAACAGTGCTGCTGTGAGGCTTATAACCAGATTTGCGAAAGTGACCTCCAGTTTTGGTGCCCAACCTTAGATACCTTGGACCTGATTTCAAGAGATGCTGAGTACTTACAGCTCCCATTGATGGCAGTGGGAACTGAGAGAACTCACAGCATCTGAAAATCATCCCCAAAGATTATAAAAGTTGGGCTCCCAAAATGTGTGGCTACTTTTGAAACAATTGACTTAATTCTTTGTAATATTTGGGAAGGTTCAGTATTGACTTTGAAGAGCACTATAAATAAAAATAAGGTTGCTTCTCATAACTGTGAGATATAATTAAACAATAATACAAATAATAATAATAGTATGGATGGTAACTCAGGTTATCTTTTTTTCATCATCCATGGGTAGAATAAACCCATCATCATGCTGGGTGTGTTCTGTCCAACATGCTGCTCGCCAGTGATCTTCCAGACCCATGAATGAACAGAGAACAAACCAAAGAAGTGTTTGATGATCAATCAGAGTGAGCGGTGCTTCAGTGATCAGCACTTTGCTTTTTTGTGCCTTACTTTAGGTAAAGGAGTTAGGAGCCTGGCTCAATACTATTTTGCCATCAGCTTTAGAGTAATGCCACATGAGTCATCAGGTAGCTTTGACAAAAGTGTGGGTTTTTTTTCATACTGCCTATGTCAATTGCAAACATTATGAAAGATGCCAAAATTCACATCACTTACGAGAAATATGTGAGTATTGGCAAGGCTGGACATAGGATAAAGATGATTTCAGGCAGAAAGAAAGCAGCAGGAGTACTTAAACAAAGATCCCATGAATTCAGACATCAAAGATATTGTTAAAGACTGCAAACCGTGTAAGTGACTATTTATGTAATCAAAAGAAGGAGCCAGTTATGGCACACATGACATTCCAATTCCATGGAGCAAACTTGGAATGGACATAAAACAAAAGGGAAAAACTAGTTAGATCCCATTATCATACTAGTGTCCTTAGTTGACTAAGAAGTTAACTCTTGCAAGTTGTAGCATCATATGATAGCAGTGACAAGATTTTCAAAGTGATAGAAGATTGACTTAGGAGAACATGCTACTTGTACAAGTGATCCCCCAACTATTAAACCCAAATAAATCATTTTGATCTTTGCTTAAGAATCTGTGAATACCATGAATTTTCACATTTGGCCAAGTTTAAGTGCATTAGTTGTCAGATTGAAAAAAGAGTGGAAAAATAGTTCTGCACTTACTTTTCTTTCTCTGAGATTGTATCAATATTGCTAAGCTTCCAAATGGATTATTTTTACTGTACAATACATCCTAGAAAGTAAATAAATACTGTGGTCACACTATTTGCCCCAAAGGTCTTTCATCTGAATGTGTTAGTGTTAAATCAGAACCTGAATCCCTCTTCAGTTTCATTAACAACAGTACCTGGCCAAAAGGCTAAGTGCAATATTATTGCATACATAGGTAGTCCCCACTAAGGAAAGCTGATCTTGTCAGAAACAGTAATCATGTGGGGCTGCCTATCCTAAAGGGTTCATAGAATCATAGACTATCAGGTTTGGAAGGGACCTCATGAGGTCATCTACTCCAGCCCCCCTGCTCAGAGCAGAACCAAGCCCCAGATAGATTTTTGTCCCAGATCCCTAAATGGCCCCCTCAAGGATTGAGCTCATAACCCTGGGTTTAGTAGACCAATGCTCAAACCACTGAACTATCCCTCCTCCCAGAAAAATAAGACAGCCACTGAGAGGTCCCAGGTGTGGAGAGCAGCACCTTACCAGAAGTTCTGTGACTGTGAATCGTTTAATCTGCCTAAAGGACACATACGTGATTCCATGGTGTTAGTGAGCAATTTTGCATCATCACAGAGCTGGCTTGTGCTTTTCTTGTTCAGTATGATAACATTTTCCATCATCAGAAATGTTTTATCTTCAAATATTTACTGTTGTTTGTATTACCATACTGCCTAGCAGCCTCAGTCATGAACCAAGACCCCATTGCGCTGGGCCCTGTACAAACACAGAAGAAAAAGACCGTTCCTACCCCAGAGAGTTTATAAACTAAGATGACACCATGGATGGATGCAGATAAATGGAGTACCAGGAAACAAAGGGAATAATATCAGTCATTATGATGGGTTGTGATCTCAGCTTCCTAGCTGTTAAGTTTTTTTGTAGGAATCAAAGAATAGCAGAATTCCAATGGGAGTTTTGAAAGAGAATAATGAGGTAGCTTTGCAGAGGCTTATGGGGCAGTCTTCCCAAGCATGAGGGCAGCATGGGAGAAAGCACAAAGGTGATTGTTTGAAAATGTAACAAATGGGTGATGGAGGCTCTCATCATGGGCCTATGGGACGCAGAGGTTGACACCTTACTAGTGAATAAGATGATAGGGAGGGTGGGAATAGGCCATGAAGGAAAGGCCTTGAAAGTAAAGACAAGTATATTTTATGTTTAACAAGACAGAAAAGGAGGAGCTAGTGGAGGGATGCAAAGAGAGGTGTGAGATGACTGAGATCAGATGGGACATCATCAGTGTTGATGAACTGGAAGTTATGGAAAGGCCAAGTGACAGGGTGTGGGGAGGAGGGTTGATGGGCGATGCTGAAAGAGCCCAGATGATGGCCGAGAGTGGAACTCAGTAAGAAGGGATCAGAGAGTAGTGCTTGGTGAAGCTCAAGTCAAATGAATGGTCCTTTTTGGTGACTGGGAGAGTTGAACCAGGCCTGCAGGTTAAAGAAGGAGTTGAGAGTGAGGGGTTGGAGGATGACTGTGGGAGATTGAGGAGAGAGAGAAAGACAGGAATCAAAATCAGAGAGGAAGCCTGATGGGAAGGAGTTGGGTGGATGGTAGATGACAGGAGTTGAGAGCTGGTGAGAAGTGTAGAAGGTGACAAGGAGGGGGGAATGGAGCCAGTGAGGGGGAAGAAAGAGCACAGGTGTTAGGATACAGACAGAGGGTGTGGGAAGAGCCATGGGGGAGTGGCAGATGGACAAGATTTGGTGGGGCGCATTTGAAAAATGTTGTGAAGGTAAGTGTGGAGACACCAGGATAGGAAAGGCTCCCTGGTGCTTGTAGCAGCTCCCCAGGTCAGGAAGCCACATTGGGTTGTCCCAGAGAGGGGAGGAAAGTGGCCGGGCTGCACCACTGGGAGGATCTGGGCAGGACTCGGGGTAGAGGGAGACACAAGGTCAGGAGCTGCAGTTGAACAACAAATATACATCCCATAGTTGGTGAGAAGGAAAAGACCAGGTATCTACAAAAGCATTGAACTTTGCCATGTAGAAACTTGAGCCAAGAATATAGTCTCCTTGGCTCAGCATTAAAATATTTTGTACATTTAAACAACTTAAACTAGCCGCACAACCTATGAATTCTATCTTCTACTCGTGTCTGGAGCACGTCATTAATAGTTCTTATATTTGGGTACTGATGGAGCATTTTGAAGGAAGAAATATGTAGAATTTAAAAAAACAAACCTAAATGAATTTGGACAGTTAATAATGCAGTTACACCATGTCTAAAGCATCTCTGATTATACTGCAACAAATACCTGGTATTGGTGCATTGATAGACCAAGTTTTGAAAAAAAAGGAGACTAGAGCTCTAGGAGCACAGTTGTGAGGCTTCATTTGTGTGTATAACTGCTTTGAATGGGGTGCATGTTTAGATGCCTAAATCTTTATTTGCATGTGTAAATGCATGATTTGCATGTGCTATTGCACTAACTGAACAAGGAAATATAATACAGTTTTGAATGCCTCCCGTATTGAAATGTTGGTTACTTAGTGCTAAATTTTATCAAACTGATCTGTGTGATATTAAAGAAAAATATGTAACTTGATTTAGGGATTTTTTTTATGCAGTAAGAGCTCATGGCCCTTTTTAAAGGCCAAAAAAAAAAAGGGACAGGTTCCTGCCCTGAGGAACTTACCATTTAAATCAGACAGACTACAGTGAAGTATGATAGTTAACAAAAGATCCCAGAGATGGTATGGCAGAATAAGTGGTATGATGGTGAAAGATGAGATGTGCTCATTATGCATGCATCTTGCTGGAACGTGGTGTGGAACGTGCCTAGAAGTCCATGCAAGAGGAGGGGGTAACACGATTGGGGCTGGAGGAAAGGAAGATGACTTCATTCGCAACATGTTGGATAGACATGAGCAATGCAAGTGAGAACAGGAGAGGCCAGAGAGGAAGTGGTTGCAGTAGCCAAGATGATATGATCAAGGCATGGAGTGTGGCTTTGATGGTGGGGATGACTAGAAAGGGGCAGATTTTTGGAGGTACAGTATTATAAAAGAAGAACCAACAGGATTTAATAACAGTATAGATGCTGGGGCAGAAAAAGATGATAGAAAAGACTGAGATGTCCCCAGGTTCGGAGGGTGGTGGAATAATTGATAGTGATAGAGAAGGAAGACTTCAGGGGAAGTGAACAGATAAGAAATTAATTCACCATGTTATGCATGAGTTGGCAGCTGGCCATGAAGGAAGAGATGTTGGGTATTCAGTTGCCAATATAGGACTGAACAGGGGTTTCTAGTGATCTTATTAAGGTACCCAGAACTTGTATTTACAGTTATTGGTTTGTTTCTGAGATTGTAAACTCTTCAGGGCAGGGACTGAGTTTTCTTTTGAGTTTGTACAATCTCTGCTACAATGGGTCCTCAATCCCAATGGTGCTTTTGAATGCAATTTAAATTAATAATTAATAGAGAAGATTCTTTCTTCACATTGTCCTTCCTTGGCTTTTGTTGCCCTTCTCATTTGATTCTCCTTCTTCTAACTGTTTTTTCCTTTCAAAATGCAGCTGCTAAAGTTACCTTCCTTGCATGTTTGATTAGACCATGTCATTCCAAGTTGCCCTCTGTATCAAGTTAAAATTTCCCACCCAGGCCTTCAAGGCCCTGCACAAACCTACCCCTGTCTCCTTCTTGGATCTGGTTTCTTTCTGCTGCCCTCTCACCTCTTCATTCTTTTAGCAACATCAGCTCACTGCTTGCTTCAACTTTTCTCCTGTGCCTGTCTTTGTACCTTTCTCCATGTTCTTTATGCATAGAAAAATCTCCCAGTCCCAATGAATCAGGTCCCCATGGGTCCACAAGCACTAATTTGTGTCACCCTCACCAAAACTCTATATTATACAAGAGGAGATTTTTTTCCTCTTGTTTTTTCAGTGTGTCTCACCTCTGTGACTTCCTGTAGAGTGTAAACTACTCTGGGCAGGGACTGTCCTGGATAGCACCCCCTGCATAAGGGTGCTTATGAAATAGTAAAAACAACACCATGAGAACAGAAGAGGATTGGTTGGGTGTAGGGGTTGGGTGCTGAAGGAAAAAGACAGATCTCCAAGGGAAAGTGAGGGGATTTGGGAGACAAAGGGAGGAGGATTCACTGAGGGAGATGGTGAAAGAACAATTCAAAAGGCAGGAGAACCAATCAAGTGCAAGGAGGAGGGAGTGGTTGACTCTGCCAAAGGCAGAAGATGGAGTAAGGAGTCTGAGGAGTGAAAAGAGGCCCTTGGACTTGGCTGGAAGCAGATCAGTAGTGACCTTTAGTCAGAGTGGTCTCAGTAGAGTAGAGTGGAGTGGGCTGAAGCCAGATTGCAGAGGATCCAGGGGAAAGCAAGTTAGAGAAGAGAACACTGAGGAAGCAGGCATAGCCAGCACACTCAGCGCTTGGATGTAAAGGCGAGGAGGAAGATGGGAAGGTAGCAGGAGAGGCAAAAGCCATCAAGGTAAGGTTTTCATACTCTGGGTATCTTGAAGCACTTTACAGTAATGAGTTAGAAACTGATAGAGTAGGTGAGCTGTAAACGTGGCAGCTACTATGTATTCAGTAATAGTTGACACACAGGCATAGCTGGTATAACTTGCTTTATTGAGAGAGAGTCTTTTGGCTGGGAAACAGGGATTAGTTTCTACTCTTTCTTTGTACCTCAATGGGCAAAAGAGATTTTGCGTTGTTATGTCATCCGAAGGACAGCATCCTTAGCAGTGCAGCACTGCACTGCAGCATCAGCAATGTGTTCAGGGCAGGGAGGGGAAGACAAAACGCGATGCCTTCTAATTGTCAATTGAAAAATCAAACAAGAAAAAATATAGTGTTAACAGTTTAATGGCAGCAGGAAGGATATTACAGAAATCTCTACGTTTACGGCATTGTTGATAATAGCATGCAAATCCGAATGTTTAACAAAGCCTTAGTAAGCTATCAAGTAACATTAGCTGGAGACATGGTGCTTAACAATTATGTCATGCTGCATACTGCTGAATAAGTAATGTAAAAAGTAAGCTACTTTTGAAGTCTCATTTTTGGCTGGAAGACCACTAAAGATGTTAAAATGTTTGGCTTTCTTTTGTCATTCTTACTGCTTGTGTAACAATATCTTCAGGCAACACTGACTTGCCTAGTACTTGTTCCATGGTTAATGCATTTTCTGTAATTCGCTGTAATAATTTGGTCTTTGTGGTGGTTTGTTGGTATTTTCTATGTTTATGTACGCTTGGAGTATATCAAGGGAGCTTCTGTGTGGCTACACTTGAAACAAAGCTTTCTGCTTTCAGTGTAATTTACTCAGCCGCTGGTGCAACTGAAATCAAATCCTGAAATATTCAAAGGACAAATACAGTTGTAGACTGTTTTTTTCTAAAAACATCCTGAACAAAGAATTTCCTTAAGGAACACTGAACCGGATTCAGTACTTCCGATGCATTATCTCTTCCCTTCCCCTGCCCGCTCCCCCCTGCCCCAAAGATTTACGGAAGTGCAAAGGTCAGCATATTTTTCAGGGATCACCTATGATAATTTCAACCTATGTTAATTGAAACCCATATTTGTTTTTTAAGCATCTGATTTGAAATTGTAGGTCAGCACCCCTTCTTCCCCCAAATACCCCACAGAAATTAAATGTTAACATTATGCATAATAGTAGCCATGCTTGGAGGATTTGAGATCAACTAAAACTTTTTATGGGTTTCCACTGCTGTCTACATTGCAGCTGGGAGGTGTGATTGCCAGCACTAGAGCCCTGGGGAGATGCAAAATTTTTATCCGCATCCAATCTGCAATCCACAAACATGGCCCGCGGATATCTGTGGATATAACGTGGATATCCGCCGATTTGCAGGGCTCCAGAGATGAAATTTGGATCTGTATCCATCTGCAATCTGCAAACATGGTCCGTGGATATCCAGATCCGCAGAACCTCAGGCTAGCTGACCATGCTTGGACTTGGGGGTAGCGGGATGCCTTGGACTTGGGTGGCTAGCCCAAGCTGTTGCCAGTGCCGCAATATCCCCTCTGCTTCTTTTAGTATGTGAGCTAGTGTGAGTTTGTCTGGATTTATTGAACCCTTACAGGGGTTCAAGCTATACTCTTTTCCCTTCACCTTTAAACAAAGTGATTAGACGTGCTGGGAGGGGAGCCTGAGGCAATTAGCCAAGAAGAAATTGATAAAGTATTGAAGACAAATGGTAGGACTTTGAGGGGGTTGCCTATTAGCCATCCTCCTCAAATTCTCCTCACAAAGGAAAAGATACTTGCAAAGCTCCACAAGAAAATGGAGTTGCTTTGAGAGGCAGTAAAATTAAATTTGCCCATTGTGTGATCCTCCACTCACCTCTTCAGCAACATACCTCAGTCATGGGCCCTTTGGAAAGCTGCTACCTCTGTTGTGGGCTGCTGTGGAACAGGGGCAACTGCTAAATAAGACACATGTCCATTAGAGACTGTTAGTCTACTGGTCACTATGGGCTATGTGTTCAAAAAGTTCCATGCCTACAATCAAAATCAGATTTTTAAAGGATTTCTGCTCCTATTTAGGATCCAAAATAAGGAATCACATTTTCGTAAGAGCCCAGATCACTAAGTTAGGGCACATTGTTCATCTCTCTGACCTTCCAATCCAAATAGATAATAATAAACCATTTCACCAGTTCCTTTTGCAATCACATTTACCCATTCCATCTCTTCCCCTTTGCTCTCATACAGGAAGGGGCACCCAAATATTATCTCCCACCTCCCTTTGGGGGTTCATCTGGAGTTTCCAGGAACTTCCTCTGCCCCCAACAGCAACTTGTGGAAGAGAGAAATTTTTTTCCTTCCCACAACCAATGGGAAGTGAGTGCAAGGAGCATTGTTCTTCTTTTTGCTTCTTTTTCCCTATGGACAGAAAGGGAAATGCCACCAAAACTATATGGAGAGTGAGTGGGAGCCACTGGCCTGACCAGTAAGAAGATACCAGTTCTGAGAAAGCACTAGTGGCGGTGTTTTGGACAAGTGTTCTGCAGAGCACCAGTAAATCCATGGCAATTTATGCATTACAACTCAGGTTAGAAAATGCAGCTGCTTATTGCCCACAGGCCATATGAAAAAGCTGTAAACTGACCTTCCTTTTGAGAGTACTGGACTCAGCTAACCTTTAATCTGGGCACTGGCAACTCCTGGGTATACCAGAACTTCCTCAGTTAGAAATTCCTCAGTGTTTCTGGTTGGGGCTGTGACAGAAGGTCTGGACCTGTGTCCCTAGTTCATAGTTCAAAATAACAGAAAATTATGGGAGGGAGGGTTTTAATATTGAGGAAAATGCCAACCTGCCTACTTGAAAGGACTCTATTCCCCTCTATTTGACATTGGTGAGCCTCATTTGGAGTACTGTGTCCAGTTTTGGGCCCCACACTACAAGAAGGATGTGGAAAAATTGGAAAGAGTCCGGGGGAAGGCAACAAAAATGATTAGGGGGCTGGAACACATGACTTATGAGGAGAGGCTGAGGGAACTGGGATTGTTTAGTCTGCAGAAGAGAAGAATGAGGGGGGATTTGATAGCTGCTTTCAACTATCTGAAAGGGGTTCCAAAGATGATGGATCTATACTGTTCTCAGTGGTACCCGATGACAGAACAAGGAGTAATGATCTCAAGTTGCAGTGGGGGAGGTTTAGGTTGGATATTAGGAGAAACTTTTTCACTAGGAAGTTGGTGAAGCACTGGAATGGGTTACCTAGGGAGGTGGTGGAATCTCCTTCCTTAGAGGTTTTTAAGGTCAGGCTTGACAAAGCCCTGGCGGGGATGATTTAGTTGGTGTTGGTCCTGCTTTGAGCAGGGGGTTGGACTAGATGACCTCCTGAGGTCCCTTCCAACCCTGATATTCTATGATTCTATGATGCTAAGCATAAATCAGCATATGTAAAGCAAACTGTTTTACGTTTAGGTTTTAATTCCATATATTTTTTGTTTTTTAATAAATCGTATGCATTCTTCTCTAAGAATAAGGACTGAAAGGTAAAGAATTTATGGAGGCTGCACCCTGCCCTCTCTGTCTCAGTCAAAGGGAATGGTCAGAAGTATCTTACCCCCATGAGTTGCATTGTCCTCAGTCTGTAACAGGCCAAAGACTGTGCAGGAGGTGAGAATTGGTGGCACTAGTCTCAGGACCATATATTCAGACAAATTAGAGGATTGGGCCGAAAAAAAACTGATGAGGTTCAACAAGGACAAGTGCAGAGTCCTGCACTTAGGACGGAAGAATCCCATTCACTGCTACAGACTAGGGACCGAATGGCTAGGTAGCAGTTCTGCAGAAAAGGACCTAGGGGTCACAGTGGACGAGAAGCTGGATATGAGTCAACAGTGTGCTCTTGTTGCCAAGAAGGCTAACGGCATTTTGGGCTGTATAAGTAGGGGCATTGCCAGCAGATCGAGGAACGTGATCGTTCCCCTTTATTCGACATTGGTGAGGCCTCATCTGGAATACTGTGTCCAGTTTTGGGCCCCACACTACAAGAAGGATGTGGAAAAATTGGAAAGAGTCCAGCGGAGGGCAACAAAAATGATTAGGGGTCTGGAGCACATGACTTATGAGGAGAGGCTGAGGGAACTGGGATTGTTTAGTCTCCAGAAGAGAAGAATGAGGGGGGATTTGATAGCAGCCTTCAACTACCTGAAGGGGGGTTCCAAAGAGGATGGAGCTCGGCTGTTCTCAGTGGTGGCAGATGACATAACAAGATCAATGGTCTCAAGTTGCAGTGGGAGAGGTCCAGGTTGGATATCAGGAAAAACTATTTCACTAGGGGGGTGGTGAAACACTGGAATGCGTTACCTAGGGAGGTGGTGGAGTCTCCTTCCTTGGAGGTTTTTAAGGCCCGGCTTGACAAAGCCCTGGCTGGGATGATTTAGCTGGGAATTGGTCCTGCTTTGAGCAGGGGGTTGGACTAGATGACCTCTTGAGGTCCCTTCCAACTCTGATATTCTATGATTCTATGATTCAGTATTCTTTGCCAAATAAAATGGTTCCAAATCACAATTTGAAGTCAGAGGATAGATTTTGGTCAGCCCCCTCTAAATATTTGTAATCCAAATGATTGTTAATTTAAAAATGAAGAAAGAACGAAATAAGAGATCAAATATTGTGGAGCTAGCACTGTTGACTTTGTGCTTTCTTCCTCTTCCTTCCTCTTTGTGTCTATCCATCACCACCTTTATTCCTTCTTTCAGTCTGTTTCCTCTTCTGCTCTCTACTCCTTTGCAACTTCAAGCCATCATCTGTAAAAAAGCAGGACTAAGCTCCTGCACTGTGGCAGTTCACACACTCAGTACCTACTGTAGAGGAAATTGACTAAGATCATAATATTCTTACTAAAATGCTAGCGAATGTCCATTTTTGGGGAAAACAGATTGGTCTTCTAAGGGGGTCATAAGAAATTCCCTATGATCTCTAATGTAAGAACTTGTGTACCAAGTGATTATGTTCAATTATATGATCAGCTTTAGAGGGGGTCATTTTAAATAAACCGATGGAGTGTGATCAAAAGCTCTATGTCTGTATTTCTGACTCAACATAAATCATAGGTAAAAGTTTCAAAAGCCTTTAAAATCATTTAAGAATCTATGTCACATTGACTTCCAATGGGATTTAACCTCCTAAATGATGTAGGGGCTTTAAAAATGGGCCTTAAACTCCTAACTTATTTAGACACTTTTGAAAATGTTACCCCTTAGGTCTACGTGGTATGAGGCAGTTAATCAAAAAGAGCCAAATTACATCTCTTTGCTTTGGCATCCAAAATGGGCACAAATGAACAGGCCCTCTTAGGCGCGGGGCCCAATTCGGGGGAATTGGGGGAATTGGCCTAAAGCTGGCCCTGCATATGAATGCTGTAAGAGCAGTACTATTTTGTGTCTGCATCATGGCCAATCCTCAGCTCCCTGTTGAACCCCTACACAAATCATCCATGCTCTTAGGAATCTGAGCATGAGCAGGTATATAGTGGCCTTGAGTTAATCAAAATGTCAGCAAGAAAATGTATTGACCATGCCTCCTGATCCTTAAACAGAGTTCCAGAATTCTCTTCTCTGGTTCGATGTATAGAATACCCATTGAGATTTTACAGAATGCCAATCCTGCAGATTTGGGGGAATCTGGATCATGGTATAGCATTTGCACTGTTTCCCTTCTGGCTGTGCCCAGAAGTTGTTCCATGAGGTTCTGACATATGTGTGCTGATTTTTGTACATGAAGATTTACAGCCTTGATAGTAAAATATCCTCAAAATATGATATAGTTAATCCAAAGTGAAGTGACAGTATTTTTAATGAAAAAATGTCAATATGTGTTTGAAAAAAATTATGTACTTAATAGAATCACCTAGTCTTCTGCAATATTTTATGTTTTTTTTTAACTGTCTCACCCTTTCCCCTTCTTTGCTGCCACTTGATTCACCTAGACACATCAAAGGGGAGTGGAAAAACTTCAGTTCTCTATCCTTCCATCAGCTCTCCAGTCTCTCTTTGGGGCATTTATATATCCCTGTGGCACTCTCTCCCCCTTTTTGAATCTAGTGAATATCTCCAGAGTCTTCCTCCACCATTGCTCATAGCCTAAGTAGTAGCAGAATGAAATTTGATCTGATTTCTTGTCAGTTTCATTGCTGTCCACAAGGCTGTGGGGCATCAGTAGAGTTTGCTCTGCTGTAGCTTGGCAAAGCTCAGAGCAGCAGTGTGCAGCACTGGAGGTGTGTCTGCAGACTTGAGAAGATGGCATTGCATTAGTTTAACTTAGTTCGTGTTTGGAAGGTTATCTTTGCAATCATAAGGGCTAGAAATTTTTTAAGGAAAGTTAGATTCTGCAGAAGCAGATGACAGTCACTCAGGCTTCCTACTCACTATGTGTGGGTAGGTGAGTGAATTTTTCAAGTTTGTGTTCAAAGCAAGATATTTTTTTCCATAGTCAGAATGAAAGTGAATTTTCATATGGGGGAAAAAAACCCCAACCTCTTCTACACAGGAGCAGACTGTTAGAGGTCTGCCAACTGGCCTATTTGAGAGAACTAGTGAAGTCATCAAGCCAGTTCTATTTTAATACACTGACACAGTGCAGTGAGGCAGCTGGAGGTACAGGCACACAGAAAGAGCAAGCAAGAGAGAGATGTTTTTCCTCCAGCAGAAATGTTCTGTAGTAACTGACAGCATCACAATTTCAACTTTACTGAGGTTCTGATAGATCAGAGAGATTTGAGGAAGTTTGCACAAGGGTCTTAGCAAAAAGGGCTTGAGAAGTATCTATCTATTTGTTGTCTGAAACAGTCTCAACGTCATATGCACATGGCTCTGTGTCAAGCTACTGTGAGGCTGGCTATTGAACAGAATCGGTTGCCATGGGTAAGCAAAATGGTGACTGTCAAAAGCTGCAGACAGAACGCTTTGTTTAAACAGGATGGAAAATTTTTGACTAAATAAAGGTCAGAAATGCCAAGGCTATCATTAACTGACACAATCCTGCAAGAAATGATGAGAAAAGTATTACTATAAGAAGTAGGACACACATCATATATAATTTATCAGCGTATAGGAAAACACATCTAATGTCATGCTGTGCAATAAATGTATGCACTACAGGATCAGGAAATAGTGATAAAATGCTGTTTTCAAAAATTCATCACCCCTAAAAGAATCCTCCCTTCATCTAGTAAAAAAGATATTTTTAATTTCCTTGATTAAGAGCCCCATTTTGTGTGTCCATATTCATATGTTTAGAATGGAAAAAGATTCATAATTTGATTCTGGCACCCTGAAATGAGAAGCTGCTCTATTTGCAGTAGGAACTATTTAAAGGTGTACAACAGGTTTCATATCACAAATCACTTAATGCAAAACAATATTATTTCTCAAGCATTAAAATGCTAAGAATTCAAGTTAACCATTTCAGTCTAAATGAACATGCTGGCAGATTCTTAGTTGGTTTTGAGGAGGGGTAGCCTGCTTTGAATGGGTACTTGTGAAATGCTATCTCACATTGTAACACATAGTTAATAGAACTAGACAGCATTGTAACATGCTTGTATTCAGGGGTCATGACTCTGAAGAGTGCCATGATTCAACCTGATATAGCAGTGGGAACCCTGAGACAGGAAGTTGCCTTGTTTACAAGAAGTAGAGAAACCACAATTGCAAACAAACCTGAAAGATTCCACTGTGGCTTTCATTATGAATAGCAAGCAAGAGTGCTGAGAATTAGTGTTTTTAAATCTAAATACCAGTGGTGAGACATTGGAAAGATGAAAATATTATCTCACAAAGTCTCCAAATAAAAAAAGTACATGATTGTATTGCTACATCTGTCAGAACTGCTGTAATATGCCGAAATAAACATAATATGAAAATGCTGCTGTTAGGGTGGGGAGGGAAAGGAAGGGGCAGCTTTCATTTCCCTGGAGCGATTTGAATCTGAGATTAGAACTATATAGTGTGAACCCTGTGAAATCTGTTTGGGAGTTTCTCGCTTGACTGGGCTAAAAGACAAATCCAGTCAATATCTTTGCTCCATTACAGAAATTAAAATATTTTTTCAGTAACTAAAATACATGCCAAAAAAGATAGGCCTTACTAGTCTGACTTTTGTCAAAACTTTGTGTTCTTATTATGATTTGAATGCCAAGTAAATCCATTTCTTTCAATCACAAAATGACTTGGTGTTCAGATTGAGATTACTGACCTGTAAAGAAACTCTCAGGATTACAGTTTAATTATGAGGAGCACATTCTCCCCTCAATATGCTGGAGAGCCATGGGAGTTCCAGACGTGGGTCATGGGGAGAATAAGCCCCCAAGTGATACATCTGCTCCTGTATAAGTAGATTATATTTATGCATAAAACACCATATGCAGGCGGTTATTAATCTTTGTCTATAACAACAAATTAGACAGACATACAAGCCAAACTTTCTGGCTAGCATACTACTGTGAAATAGTAAGTGTCAATCAACTACTGGTACTCATCCTTAGCCTACTTAATGTGAAAATTACTTACGTTACAAAGGGTGTGCAAAGAATTCTGACCCCTCCCTCCCCTGCAAATCTGTTAGTTTCAGTGAAGCTGCAAGAAAGATGAAGTTGGCCTTCGACTTGCTATTTTTCTTGTTGGAAATGCTTGCATTAACCAACTTCTGAAAAATCTGTTGTTTCACTGCTATTTTGCTGGCTTTTCATTCCTTAGATTTTACACTCTTTATCTTGTTACTCTCCAGATACGGGTGAGTGTCTTTGTTAGTTGCATTTCAGCAGATGTTTAAAAGGGACACTAAACATTTGTAGGCCCAACCTTTGACCTGCCCGTTGTTTACACTATATTGTAGGTGTAAATGTTGTTCTTTGGGTTTTGGGGAAGTTGGTGGGTATGCTGTTGTACTGCTGTTTTTAATTTGTGATGAAGGTGCCTGGAGCTCTGGGAAGGGGCTCTGTTCTGTACAGTTTAGGTCAGGGGTAGGCAACCTTTCAGAAGTGGTGTGCTGAGTCTTCATTTATACACTCTAATTTAAGGTTTTGCGTGCCAGAAATACATTTGAATGTTTTTAGAAGGTCTCTTTCTATAAGTTTATAATATATAACTAAACTATTGTTGTATGTAAAGTAAATAAGGTTTTTAAAATGTTTAAGACACTTCATTTAAAATTAAAATAAAATGCAAAGCCCCCCGGACTGGTGGCCAGGACCCGGGCAGTGTGAGTGCCACTAAAAATCAGCTCGCGTCCTGCCTTTGGCATCAGTGCCATAGGTTGCCTACCCCTGGTTTAGGTAAATACAAAAGCATTTATAAGATGGTGGAGGGAAAAGTGATATTAGATAGTAATTGAAAAATGGTAGGCCATCATGCCATTAAATGCTCTATTGTAAAGCCTGTTCTTGTGGGGGAGGGGGCAGCATTAAGGCTGGGAGTGCAGCCTTCACATTGACAGCCAAAAGTTTCAAAAGTGCGTAGTGATTTTTTGGTGCCCAGCATCAGACCTTAAAGAGGCCAGATTTTAAGAAAGTTCTCAGCCTGCCTTTCAAGGTGTCTGAAGACGAGCACCCAAAAATTGAAAGAGATAGGCACTTCCTGGAAATCAGGCCCCTTTAAAGTGTCTTTCTCAGTTTTTAGGTGCCCTATTTTGGGCACCTTGAAAGGGGTGCTGAATACTTTCTTGAAATCAGGCCCCTTTAAGGTATCTCAAGTTGGGCACTGAAAAATTGAGTAATCTAAAATCATCTGTTGGCCATGATTTGTCAGAAGGGACATTTCTTAAGTCTTTGACTGTTAAACCATGTAACTATTAATGTCTGCTTTGGGATGAATGGAACCCTCACTTCTGGCGCTTCTGCACGTGGTTTTGCTAGGGAACAGAGGAGCTGAATTTGGGAGGCACAAACTCATGTATGTCCCAGAGCCAAGGCAACAGGAGTCAGACTATGGGTGGGCCAGTGAAAGGGTAAGTGGTAAGAGCTAGGGCCAGAGGATTAGGGCCACACATAATCATTCGTGGAGTAGCTCTGTAAGCTGCTGTGTGGTCCTGGGGAGTGAGGTGAAAGCATCTTCCTAAGAACCCAGCACGACTATTTGGCTTCAGTGCTTTGTTGGTTGGATTTCTTGTCACCCAAGTAAAGTACCGTATATACTCGTTCATAAGCCGGATTTTTTTAGTAAAAAAGGGAAGCACCAGAGACGGGTCGGCTTATGAACGGGTATAGAGAGGGAGGGGTGGGGGACAGCCTCTCCCCCCAACAGAGGGAGCAAGGAGACTCAGCACAGCCAGCAGAAACAAAAGGGAAGAGGCGGGGCCAGAGTCTCTACACTTCTGGCTACTCTGCTCTCCCTCCAGCCTCTAAAGCAGCTGCAGCCCTGGGGCTGGCAGGCTGCAGCCGTGCCACTCGGCCCCACCCCCAAGAGCAGACAGTGGCCGTGCCGCCCGGCCAGCCGGAGCAAGCTGCGGCCGCGCCACCCAGTTTGGCGCGCCGGAGCAGGCTGGGACCATGCTGCCCAGCCTGCTGGAGCAGCTCCAGCCAGGTCAGAGACATCCACCCCTGGTCCTCCCCAGATAAGGTAGGAAGGGATAGGCTGGGGAGAGTTTGGGGGTCCCAGGCTAGGGGTGGGGTCATGTGGTCAGAGGGGTTACTCTTCTGACTCCCAGCTTCTCCCCCCCGCCAAATTTCCCCACCAGTTGCTGTCCCAGCCCATCAGGGTAAGCAGCTGGCACGTCGGGACACTTTGTTTACTTAGGTTTACCTCCATGCCTGCAGACGCTCGAGGTAAACCATCTTGGCCCGCCAGCGGCTTATCCTGATAGCCCAGGAGCCAAAGTTTGCTGACCCCTGAATTATAGGGTCGGCTTATGAACGGGTTATAAACATTTTCCATTTTTACTTATCCATCTTGGAGGGGTCGGCTTATAAACGAACCGGCTTATGATCGAGTATATACAGCAATTATAGTTGATTAAAAAGGCATGATTGCATTATTTGCATCTGGAGAGATAAGAAAATCACTGGCCATAAGGATGGGATACTTCTGAAATATCAAGGGGATCAGAGTGTCTCTAAAAAGAAAGGAAGAAGAATAAACAAGATAAAAGTGGCTGTATATAGATAAGGCTGTAAGGAAGTTGTGATTTTTTTGGTTTAAAAGTTATAGCCACAGTTTTTAAACGTGGTTTTGGTGCGATTTTCCAAGGTATGCAGCCTGCCTGGCAAAGCAGGGCAGTGACACAGAAGAGATCCCGCATGACCCGCTTGGCTCTCAAAGGCAAGCATGATGGAGGGGCAGCTGGGCCAAATTCGAATGATGGAGGGGCAGTTGGGCCAAATTTCAGTGAGTGCTTGTCTGCACTTGAAATGCTACAGCGGCATAGCTGCTCCTGTCGGTGTAGGTAATCCACCTCTTCAAGAAGCAGTATCTATGTCAACGGAAGAATTCTTCTGTCAACCTAGTGCTGGACACACCAAGGATTAGGTTGGGGTAGCTGTGTCTCTCAGGGGTGTGGATTTTTCATTCCCCTGAGACATGTAGCTGTGCTGATGTAAGTTCCCAGTGTAGACCTGCCCTGACTGATGTTGTGACCTTGCACATGGGGTTACAGTGTCATTCAAATTTCCGGCAACTATAAAAAGTTGCGGTGTGCGATAAAAGTCATGGTTTCCACAACAAATTCAGCCTGCTGTTTTCTATGGGAAAATGGCCATCGTCTACTCTGATGCAAAACCGAAGACTTATAAATGTGTGTACAAAGACTGCTGCAGTACTTCTCACAGTGACATTAGAAATGGTTGCAAGAACAGATTTATTTTCCTAACTCTGGTTGGAATATAGGTATCTGAAGTTGTTCAACACTTGTGTTCTCTTCAAGGAGCAGGTGACATGGAGTATAAGGACATGAATGAAGTCCTTTGAAAAGTACAAGGTGCCCCAAACCACATAATTGAGAGAGAAATTTCACTTAAGAAACCAAAGAGAAGAAGTAAAGCTGTCTGCTTTCCTGGATACTCTTAACAAGCTGTCCACACCAGTGTTCCCTCTAATTTTTCCCACCCACGTGCGGAATGAATTTTGTGATGTGCACCAATATGGAGGTGATGTGTGACATATTACCTTCATATTGGTGCACATAACAAAATTCATGTGGCAGGGTGGGACTGAGGGGTTTGGAGTGTGGGAGGAGGCTCAGGGTTGGGGTAGAGGGTTGGAGTGCAGGGGGGCAAAGGCTCTGGGTGGGGGTGCGGGCTCTGAGGTGGGACTGGGGATGAGGAGCTCAGTGCTGGGCAGAGGGTTGGGGTGCAGGGGCTTGAGGGCTCTGGCTGGGGGTGCAGACTCTGGGGTGGGGCTGGGAATGAGGGGTTTGGGGTGCAGTGGGGAGAAAGGACTCCCTCCCCACAGCTCTCTCTCCCCACAGCAGTGCCTGGGTTGGGCTGGGGGAGGGGCGCTTGTTCCCTGGCTGTGGCAGGTTCAGAGCTGGGTCGGGGCTGGGCTGGGTTGGGGTGCCTGGCCGCGGCAGGTTCCGGGCTGGGCTGGGTCAGGGCTGGGGGAAAGGCATCTCTACTCTCCCCTCCCTCCCTCCCCACAGACCTGACTGTAGGCAGCTTAGAGGGAATTTAGGCCCACACACTGTCATGTAGATAAGTCTTCAAAAAAGCCCTCTGGGATTGTTAGTATTTAGCAATACTAAATACTAGGGGAGGGATAGCTCAGTGGTTTGAGCATTGGCCTGCTAAACCCAGGATTGTGAGTTCAATCCTTGAGGGGGCCACTTAGGGATCTGGGGAAAAATCAGTACTTGGTCTTGCTGGTGAAGGCAGGGGGCTGGACTCAATGACCTTTCAAGGTCCCTTCCAGTTCTAGGAGATAGGATATCTCCATTAACTTATTTATTTATTTAGGATCAGAAATCCAGAATTTAGGGAGAGGTGACCAATGAACGGAACCTGGAAGAGCACATTGGCTACCTGTTTGGTGTTAGTGTGACAACTAAAACATACGGCAGTTTGATAGATCATATCTGCCTGCATACCATGTAAAGGAAGGAAAGCACAGTCCACAGGCCATATCAAATAGTAGATGGGAGTTTTCATCCTTATTACTGTAGAAAAATGGAAATGTCAGTAAAGAAAATTTGGGGCATGAGGGTAGTAATACCACAAAGCTTGCAAGCTACAGAGTTAGGTATATTGCCTCAGTATCACCAAGGTATGTGGGTTTTTTTTTCTTTTGGTGTGAGTTTTATAGTTTTTGGGGTGTGTGTGTGTGTGTGTGTTTAAATAAAATAAATTCCATGATATGGATATATTTGTCTTGGTGCCATCAGAACATCCTATCCCAAGAACCTGACAAGGACCCTCTTCACTACATTTCAGGAAATCTGTATTAGAGATCCCTACATGTCCAAGCCTTAGGAACTATGTTGCTTTCATTTCACGAGATGCACACGGAATGAGGCAGGCAAAGCTCCTTTTCTATCCACAGCTGTGTTTATATTTGGCAAAGTGTATCTTTCCACTCTCCTCATGCTTCAAAATGGCTGAAAAGTTTTATTCTCCAACTTTCCAAAACAAACCCTCCCCTTCAGGCAGAGACCAAGCCTGGAAAATTTCATACCAAATGATAAGAGTTTCTGAAAGTTAAGTGGCTGCAAGCAGAGGGTTAGAATGGCAATAATGGAGAATATTTTTTTTATTACATTTTGAGTTACTTATTTTCAGAATATAATGTACATGTGGATGGAACTACCTTTGAAAGTAGAGAATGTAGGAGGGTGGATGTAGAAATATGGAATTATGTTTAGGACACCATATGTTTAGAACTTTGGGAGAAACTTTGAAATATGTTGGAGCTCCCTAGATGTCTTGCCTTTTTTAGTAACAATCTGGGTGTGAACTTAAATAAATAATTGTACAGCATTTGGTAATATTCATGCAACAAAATCTGTTTCCCGTGTACTCCAAGTGAAAAAGAGGTGGTATACACCATATAGATCCTGCTCCTCCCTTCTTTAGGAGCTTCTGGATGTGCTGCCATAGACAATCCCTCCTGTCTCCTGTTTAATGATCCTCCAAATTATCCAGATTTCACCACTACCATGGAGGCCATTTCTTCTGCCCTGAGGCCCTACTCCTCCTTTGATCTCCCATATTCCCACTACTAAGGGCATATAAACACATAGCAGTGCACACGTAAAAATCCTGAAAACCTACTAAATCAAAACACTACATTGTGCATGCAATTCTCCTCCTAGGGAGAGGTTAAGAGAGAAAATAAACCATATGTGGCTCATGTTAGTCATGTCACTTACTGCACTACTGGAAGGCACTCAGATACTATGGCAATGTGGACTCAGGGCCGGCTTTAGGCCGATTCAGCCGATTCGGCTGAATTGGGCCCCGCGCCAAGAGGGCCCCGCGCTGCAGCTGTTCACCCCGCCCACTTCCCCCTCCTCCCCTGCCCTGCACGCCCTGCCCCCTCCCCTGCTTCCCGCGAATCAGAGATTCGCGGGAAGTCTGAGACTAAGCAGCAGGGGCGGGCCGGCCGGCAGCATGAGGTAAGCTGGGGTGGGGGCGGGAGAAGGGCTCCGGGGAGGCGCGGCCCGTTCCCGCAGGCCCCAGCACGGCCCCCGTGGCCCGGCTCCGGCCCGGTCCCCGCGGCTCGGGCCCCCCCATCTCCCCCTGCGGCACGGCTGGGCTCGGGGCCCCCCCGGACCCCCCCCCCGGCGGCGCGGCGTGGCTCGGGTCCTGGGGGCGGGGCTTGCAGCAAGCCCCGCCCCCAGGAATCGGGCCCCGCTCTTGCTAAAGCCGGCCCTGTGTGGACTGTATAAGAAACTACAGAGAATAGAATTAATACCTCTTGATTAGATATCTACAATCCTCTCTGGATCTTGCAGGCTTCCACTGAGATAAACCCTGTGGTTGACAGACTCCAAGACTGCTTTTTAATTATTTCTGATTTTTTCGACCTTTTTCTAGCAATCGGCAATGTGATTTGGATCAAGTAAGAACTTGATCCATACCTTTTTGAGCTGTAAATAGGTTTATCTAAAAGCATTTCACACCTCTGCCCAAACAGAAGGGCCAAAATACCATATTGAGAGGCTGTTTTTGAGGCCCAGTTAGTGTTCTTATCATATATCTAGCTAAAAAGATAAAAAGATCTGGGCTCTCTAGTGCTAAATTGAATCTTGAAATCTTTTGTTCTCAGCTCACTGCTACTCTCTATCAGTATGCCGTGCAGACTCTGTGACTTGTTTTGATTTGAACTTGAGGTAAACTTTAACACAGGGGAAGAAGCATGAATTTGTGTTTGTAACACCAGGCTAGGAATTGGGAGAGTTGTGATCTATTCCTATCTCTGTAACTGACTTATACTATACTTCGGAAAGTTACTTAGCTTTTCTGCACCTCAGTTTCCACATCTGTAATTGGGAATGATAAAGTTTGTTTCAGAGGCAGCGGGTGAGCTAAATTAAACTTTGTAAGATGCTTGAAGATCCTTGGATAGAGGAAACCTTTGTTGTTGATGATGATGATAATAAAAACACTGTTCTTCTTTAAAACAACTACCACCACCTTCAAGAATGGAAGGTGCTGTAAAAAAGTGAAAAGCTTTTTTTATTTATTCATGAGTAATCAGACTTTTGATTTATTTCCTAGTTCTGGGATTCAGAATTTGAGGCAAGCTAGGTGCTGCTATTTCCATGTTAAGCTTTTATTAATGGACCTTTTTTTTTTCATAAGAGTTGGTGAGACTGTACCAAATCAGAAGTCTGTTCTTAACACTTGTCATAATGCATAAATAGCTTTGCTCAGAACGTGCTGTGGGCTCTGTTTTGGATGCCTGTTGGACACATGAAAAGGGTTAAAGGAACCAGCCTCTCCAGACTCATTTTCAATATTTAATTCTCTCTAGTGAAACCTACAAAATAAATAAATAAATATTTGAAATTGAAGAATAAATATTTGAAAAAGGGATACATTGACTTTGCTGCAATCTATATGAACTCAGTATATACTAGAAGATAAAACTTCATAATGAGTGTAAAATAAAGAGAAATATATTAAAAGAAGATTTTGTGTAACAAAATAAATATGGAGATTTTGTCCTTTTAAATAAGATGGTTCAATTTGTAGCAAAACAGTATACATCAGTGCAATAGACATAAAATAAAGATTATTATTAGAGTATAAATCTTGTGCACAATAATTCAACCTTCTTTAGGTTGTCCTTTGGTATTTCCTTTTCATTATCACCAGGGTAAGGAGCAGAGAGGAGACTTTGTGTCGGGGCTGGTAAAATTTCCATGATAATTTTGCAAGGCTGCACTAGGTCAAATTTTGGTCAGTGCTTTGCAAATGGCCTAACCGTCTGCCAAATCAACACACCTGTTTGCTGCAAAAGCAGTGTTGATTTGTACCCATATTCTTTCTGGCTGCAGTGTCTTGTAGGCGTGTAGACTGCTTTTGCTGAGGTCATGTGAACCATGCCCAGGAAATGCCCTGCTCTGCTCCTGGTGACAGGGCATGTGGTGTAGTATTTCTGTAGGAAACAGAATACTGTAGGATCAACTAACTTCTACCCTTGTTGGGTGCAGATTTTCTGACAGCCACTTACATACAGCACCCTTATCCTGGCTTTTTATCATGTGGGTGATGTTTATATCTAGAGCAGGGGTGGGCAAACTTTTTGGGCCGAGGGCCACATCTGGGTGTGGAAATTGTATGCAGGGCCAGGGCAGGGGGTTGGGGTGTGGGAGGGAGTGCGGGGTATGGGAGGGGGTGCGGTGTGCAGGAAGGGGCTCAGGGTAAGGGATTGGGGTAGAGGAGGGGTGCGGGATGTACGAGGGGGCTCAGGGAAGGAGGTTGCGGTGCAGGAGGGGTGGAGAGTGCAGGAGGGGCTGCAGGGCAGGGATGCAGACTGTGGGAGGGGGCTCAGGGCAGGGGGTTGGGGTGCACAGGGGTGCAGGGTGCAGCAGGTAATTCAGGGCAGGGAGTTGGGGTGCAGGAGGGGTGTGGGATGTACGAAGGGGCTCAGGGCAGGGGGTTGGGGTGCAGGAGGAGTGTGGGGTGTGGTGGGGGCTCAGGGCAGGGGGTTGGGGTACAGGAGGGGTGCGAGGTGTAGGCAGGGTGCTTAGGGCAGGGAGTTGAGGGGCGGGGTGCAGGAGGGGTCCAGGCTCCGGCCTGGCGCCGCTTACCTAAAGCGGCTCGGGTGGCAGCGGCGCGCACCGGGGTCAGGGCAGGCTCCCTGCTGCCTGCCCTGTCCCCGGCCCCGCACCACTCCAGGAAGCACTGCGTCCCCTGCGGGGCGGGGGGAGAGGGGATGGAGGGCTCCGCGTGTGCTGCCCTTGCCGCGCCTCCAGGTACCTCCCCCGAAGCTCCCATTGGCCGCAGTTCCCTGTTCCCAGTCAAAGGGAGCTGCAAGGGGCGGGGCCTGAAGGCAAGGGCAATGCATGGAGCCCCCCGCCCAGGGACTGCAGGGACCTGGTGCCGGCCGCTTCTGAGAGCGGCGCCACGGGGGGCAATCCCGCGGGCCGGATCCAAAGCCCTGACAGGCTGGATCGGGCCCGCGGGCCATAGTTTGCCCACCCCTGATCTAGAGCCTCCTGTAATCTGTGGCCGTGGGGATTTGTGCTGAATTGCGACAGAATTGTGCTCTAGCATCTGAGTTTTCATTTAAAAAAAGGTAGCCGTATGTTTGCAAAGAAAATCTTCCAACTTGAACAAAGAATGCAAAGTGATGTGAGTGGTGTGTGTCAACAATTTGAAAGCTAGCTTGGAGAGGTATGCACTACTCCCCAGTCATCCTATTTGGATTTTAACTGTGAAAACAAACTCATAATTGTTCAACAACTTGGCGGCTGATTGTTTGACCAGAACTTACTACTAATTTCCTCCTTGTACTCCCAAGCCATCTCTTCTTCCCAGGTGCAAAGAGCACCAACTGTTTTCAAAACCAGCTCCTTCTTAATCAACTTCATCGTTGCACTTACACATTTTCAGTATAAAGTTCAATAGTGCATTGAAAATAGAAAAAAATATAAGGGCAGAGGAAATGGAGTCATTTAATATCAAATAAATAACAAGGAAGTGATTGTACTAGGCTCTTTTACATTTAATTCAGTCAAAACTTAACTTCCTTTTAAAAATGTATTTGAAGTTGCCACAGAATCTGAAGGTAGCATACGGCATATTTAAATTTGTAGGTCTCCCAGAACTATCCTGAATGCAAGTTAGAGCTCTCCTGTATCTCCTCAGAAAAACCCAAAAGGCTTCACTATTATTTTTTTATAATACGCTTGGTTTGTGGGCTTGAGTGGTTGTCCCTTTATCTGGCATCCTCTTTTGGATTGAACAGCCCTCTGGGCACAATGATGAGTCATCCATCTGTGCACAGGGTAAGAAGGTTTTCATGAATAATATCATTGCAGTATGTACTCATAACTTGGCTATTTCTGCTGGCTGTGTATTTATATGACACAGAAAAACTGCAGAAATATAATGTAATTTAACAAATTGGCCTCCCCTACACACTACAGGGTAGTTCTACACATAAAAATTCCCACTGGAAGGTGCATGAGGTAAGAGTCCATCTAGAATGTTCTCTGTTACATCTACTCCCCAGTTTCTCAGAGACCCAGTCTCTGCTCTGGGTGGAGCTCTCTTTAATACTGTGCTGTGGGAAATTTAAATGAAACTCCAGATCTTTCTACGGAATAAGTCACTGCTGAAATAGAATGTTTTGTCTTAATGGATATTAAACAAATATATACATCCTTCTTCCAGTGAAGTTTTATAATGTCATTTCTGGTTAGGGCTGCCAACTTTCTGATTACAGAAAACCGAACACTCTTGCCCTGCTCCTTCTCCAAGGCCCTGCTCCCGCTCACTCCATGCCCCCTCCCTCCGCTGCTCGCTCTCCCCAACCCTCGCTCATTTTCACCATGCTGGGGTAGGGGATTGAGGTGCGGAAGGGGTAAGGACTCTGGCTAGGGGTGTGGGGTGTGAGGTGGGGCCGGGGATGAGGGTTTGCGAGTGAGCGAGGGTGGGGGAGAGCGAGCAGCGGAGGGAGGTTGCGGTGAAGGAGAGGGCTCCGGGCTGAGACTGAGGGGTTTGGTGTGTGGGCCGAGGCTCAGGGCTGGGACAGGGACTTGGGGGCCAGGAGGGGGTTTGGGATGCGGGCTCCAGGTGGTGCTTATCTCTGGTGGATCCTGGGAAGCAGCAACATGTCCCTCTGGCTCCTAGGTGCAGGGCGGCCAGGGGGCTCCATGCACTGCTCCTTCCACAGGCCCGGCCAACGGGAGCTGCGGAGCTGGTGCTCAGGGTGGCGGCTGCGCCATGGATAAGGCCAATGCGCTGAGCCCTCCTGGCCGCCCCTGCACCTAGGAGCTGGAGGGACATGCTGGCCGCTTCTGGGAGCCATGCGGAGCCACCCGCTGCAGCCAATCAGACTTTTAGCAGCCTGGTCGGCTCTGCTAACCGAAGCCGCCAGGATCCCTTTTCGACTGCGCATTCCAGTCGAAAACCAGACACCTGGCAACCCTATCCCTATTGTGCTGTTTACATCATAATCTGTCTCTCTTCTCTTACATTTTCCTAATAGTGAAACATAGATATTTAAATGATAGAGGTTTAATAGCATGATCTCAATGTTATTTAGGTTTGTGATTCTATCTTATTGGACAACGGGAAGAGGGAGGGATGGAAGCCCATGATCACTAAAGGATTAAAATAATTGTATTTAAATAAATACCTCAAATGGGCACTGTTGACTCATATTTCAGTATACTTGCACTAGTATACTCTACATTTCAAAAATATATAAGTCTACAGCATGCTCAATTACTTTATTTAATTATAGTTTACAACTTGTTTCCTTACTTTGTGTGAGCTAATTGCTCCGTGCAGTTTTGAGATTTTCACCAGTATATTATAAGAGCTACATGCAATAAGAGAGATGTTTCTATTCAGTGCATTGTCTGCCTTTTAGTTTTCCAGGAATATTTTGTGGGGAGGAGACTGTCTGCTAAAGTGGACTAGTGCCTTTTACATCTGCAATTCAGATCAGAAATAAAATAAGCCATTCTTGTTCAGAGTGGATATGTGTGTGCATCATAAATATTTCCACAATCTGGCTCAGTTTGAGAATTAACAGTTCCTATTTAGTAGGAGGGATTCAGTGCTAAAATACTAGTCTTTCATAAGAACCACAAATTTATCCCCAATTTTTTTTCCATTCAGATTAATTCCCAAAGGGATTTTTTTCCCTGTTTAGTTTTACTGGACATCATCTTTCAGCCTTTGTATTTGGTCTGGCCAAAACCACGAGATTCTAAACATATAGGGACAAAATGTGCTGCTGTTACTACCTTGTGTGCTCCTATTAAAGCCAATGAGACTGCACAGGTAAGGTGAGTAGAGCTTCTTTTGTTAAATCCATCAATCTCATACTGAGAAGTAAAGAAATAACCAGTAGCCAGTGTTAGGGACAATCACTTTTTAGTGCATTATTTTCCGCTTTTTCATTTTACCTTTCCAGAATTGTCTCCTATTCCAGTGTGTTTCAGGGTTATTTTCATTCAAAATTATTTATGGCTTTCAGGTATTGATTGGCAAGGATGTAATTTATGCTCTGCTTTTTTAGAGGCAGCCATGTATACATCAGAGGGAAACTAAGTTAACTAACAAGTGTCTTTCTGAGAGCTAATCTGATATTTGTGATGCTGATTTATAAGTACACAGGGTTGGTTAGATGCTCTGAGGGCCTCAAGCAAAAGCAATGCACTGAGTTTCTTTAGGGAATGCTAGGGAGTTTCCTCCGTCTTTGGTCATGAGTGAGAAGAGTGAGATTTACCATCCTTTGCGATGACAAGTCAGCACAAGACAGAGGGCTCTGAAATGGTTGTTTACACGGCTTATTTGGAAGGATGGCAGTACAGACACAAAGATAGAAGAAGTAAGCAAAGAGATGTGGGCTTGGGCGTCATTAACAAATGGAGAGGGCAAAAATTAGTGTTTCACAAATGGAAAAGGAAAAAAAATCAATAGGGAAAGAGTTATTTTCAATTTAAAACTGTAAGAGTTTGGATTAGGAATCCTCATGAATTCATGTTTTCCTGTTTTCATTTGAGTGTTTCACAAGTTCCTACTGTTGAAGAAATATAGCCTGAATACCGCAAAGAACATTTGCTGTTCCATTGGCTCTTTAACTATAAAGGCTTTTCTCACCGTTTTTTTTCTTATCTGTTAGAGAATGCCTAATCATTCTTATTTAAGTCAGTTTAATCAAACTGATGTTTAGTTCTTCATATAGAAACATTTGTATTTATTAAGCTTTCACCATGAAGTCCACCAGCCTTCTCCTAGAACATGTTTTGACAATATTTAAAGCACACGAATCAAACTGTAGTTATTGATCTGTGTTTGTTGCTTTTCAACAGACTGTGGTTCCATCTGGCCACCTGATGGTAAGAATGCCCTTCTATAGCATTACCAATGTTTAAAATGAAATTACGGCACTCTGCTCTGCAATGTTGTATGTGCTCCCTAAAGGGTACCTGAGTGGATGATATAATCACAGGGCATTCAGCCACTCTTTCCTTGAATACACCATCCTGTTGGGCACAGTGCCATATTTTCACTTCAAAATTCAGACTTTGTCAAATCTGATCACAGTAGTAGTATTGCCAAAACTATTATACCATTCCTGTAATGGAGGTAACTCCAGTTGCACTGTGCTACCTTTCTAGTCTATTTCTGTCTAATGCAGGGGTGGGCAAACTTTTTGGCCTGAGGGCCACATCTGGATATTGAAATTGTATGGCGGCCCATGAATGCTCACGAAATTGGGGTTGGGGTGCAGAAGGGGGTGAGGGCTCTCGCTGGGGGTGCGGGCTCTGGGGTGGGGCCAGAAATGTGGAGTTTAGGGTGCAGGAGGGGGCTCCAGGCTGGGGCAGGGGATCGAGTTGCGGGGCAGGGAAGTGAGGGCTCTGGCTGGGGGTTCAGGCTCTGGGGTGGGGCTGGGGATGAGGGGTTTGGGGTGCAGGAGGGTGCTCCGGACTAGGATTGAGGGGTTTGGAGGGCAGGAGGAAGATCGGAGCAGGGGGTTGGGGCGTGGGACTGGCTCAGGGGTGCAGGCTCCAGGTGGTGCTTACCTCAAGCAGCTCCTGGAAGCAGTGGCATGTCTCCTCTGCGGCTCCTATGCGGAGCTGCGGCCTGGCAGCTCTGCATGCTGCCCCGTCCGCAGGCACTGCCCCTGAAGCTCCCATTGGCCGCAGTTTCCGGCCAATGGGAGCTGCGAGGGTGGCGCTTGGGGCGGGGGAAGCGCACGGAGCCCCCTGGCTGACCCTAAACGTAGGAGCCAGAAGGGGGACATGCCGCAGCTTCCGGGAGCCGTGTGGAGTTGCGGCATGCGCATGTCGAGCGGCCCCCGACCCTGCTCCCCGGCTGGAGTGTGGTAGCGGGGCAAGAGCCAGACCCCACTCCCCAGCAGGAGCTCAAGGTCCAGATTAAATCGGCTGGTGTGCCGGATGTGGCCCGCAGGCTGTAGTTTGCCCACCCCTGGTCTAATGCATTGGGAGACTCAGCCTGGTCCTGTAATAAGTAGAACCACGTGCCCATGTGAAGCACCTATGCCTCATTTGGGACTGCACACGTGTGTAGGGGCCCTGCTGCAAATGGGCACTTGCAGGATCTTGGCCTTGCTGACTGTGGGGGCAAACAGGGAAACTGACCTGCAGCAACTTGTTATCATTTTCAAAAGCAAACTGCAAAACCAGAGACTGTATCATCCATGTCCTTTCTGTTATAATAATCTTGGGTGTTGCTTCCAACAATAATAGTAATAGGTTACAAAAATTAACAGGTGTGTAATTTTTAAATAAGCCGTGTCGTATTCTCTATTACACTAAGCCCCCCCTGCTTAGTATTGTAAAGGGGCCTTGCCCTAGAAGTAAGTTACAGTTGCACGCACTGTAAGGCCTCTTTACACTGTCATTAGTGATGTAAAAGGCCCTAGTGTAAATGAAAATTTGCCTCGATTGTGTCTGTTTAATTCCCTGATGAAAGTAGCATGTTGCACAAATACAGGAACATTAATAGAAGCCCTGTTAAGGAATCCCAAAGCGGCTATACCTCAAGTAGTACAACAAAGACAGGGTGACAACAAAAATAAATCACAGGGTAACATTTTCAAAAATTCTTAAGTGACAGAGGCACCTAAATCCCTTTGACTTTCCCTGAGACGTAGGTGTCTGTCACTTAAACACTACTGAAAATTTACCAACAATTAACATACGATTGTAAAAATTAAATCAATAAACATGCATAAATGGGAAAGAGGTTATAGTGGGATTATGTGCTCTTACACATGCAGCTGCTTAGTGGGGCTGTGAAGGTATAAGGGAGAGCAGAATTTGGCCCACTTAGTAGTTTATATAGAACTTTAATGGATTCTGTGCCCAGTGTGCCACTGCTTAGACAACAAAGAGTCCGATTTTAAAACAGTAATTCCGTTTCTTCTTTTCATTCTTCTCTGTATTGTTTCTAAGGCTATGTGACTTCCTTGTTACTTCAGCTTGTGAAATTAAATTGGCACATTATAAGAGGAGAGGTTTCTAGCAAAAGGTATCCTTTCTATATGGTTTCAGGAAAGGCTGAGTTGTTTGAATTTTTTTGCAGAAATTGCAAGAAAGTATAAAAGACAAATAGAAAAATAAAATTCTTCATGGTTCCATGGAGTGTGGCATTGTGTGGAATTGTTTTATTATATACATATATGTGTCTGTTTGGGGAAAATAGCCAAAAGTGCTGCAAGAATCAGAGGGTCCTGTGGCACCTTTGAGACTAACAGAAGTATTGGGAGCATAAGCTTTTGTGGGTAAGAACCTCACTTCTTCAGATGCAAGAAGTGAGGTTCTTACCCACGAAAGCTTATGCTCCCAATACTTCTGTTAGTCTCAAAGGTGCCACAGGACCCTCTGTT
>NC_048298.1:269069818-269116322 GCF_013100865.1 Trachemys scripta elegans
AAGAACAGGAGTACTTGTGGCACCTTAGAGACTAACCAAATTATTAGAGCATAAGCTTTCGTGGACTACAGCCCACTTCTTCGGATGCATTCGAAGAAGGGGCTGTAGTCCACGAAAGCTTATGCTCTAATAAATTTGTTAGTCTCTAAGGTGCCACAAGTACTCCTGTTCTTTTTGCGGATACAGACTAACACGGCTGCTACTCTGAAACCTAAGATAATGTAGTCATGCAAAATAGTCATGTCATCTTTTTCCCCATCCAAACAGATATAGGAAATCTGCCAGATAAATATATTGTTAAAATAAAGAAACCACAAGAAATACCGTGGACTGGCTTAAAGGATATGTCCCTCCCTCCCCCTCGCCCCCGATTCTCTTGTTTCTTTATACATTTTTCCTCTCCATCCATCTCTGACTCATTCTGTGTCCATCTCCATTCCAATGTCTTTCATATTTGTCTGCTGTCTTCTGCTTGTTGTTCTTTCACTTTTTGTGTCTTTCCTTTTCTTTCCTCCCATTGTTGTCTCTTTCCTATGTGCCCTGGGGGAAGTATGGTCATGTGTGCTGCTGTTTCTACAAACTAGATACACTACTGCCTTATCTCGCAAAGATGTTGTGAAGGTTATGTCATTAATTAGAATGATTGAAAATACTCATTTGGAAGGTACTGTAGAAAAGTGCATCATTATTATTCTCTCCTCTCCACCTCTCTTAGCTCTCTCATGTTATGTTTCTCTTTCCTTTTGCTCCCCTTTTTTGTTCTCTCTGAACATTTCCTCTCCATAGACTCCCCAAATCTTCATCTCTTCCCTCTTGCTATCTCTCCCTTCCCTGCTATTCCTTCCTTTTTGTCGCCATCTCTTTCCCATTATGATGATATGCCCTTGTTGTTCTTCATTGTCCTGTCAAGGCAACTGTTGATGCCAAGGTTGGCTGGGTCCTTCTTTCTACTCCCCAGGAAGCTTGGGAGAGGCCATGTTCTCCTCCTGTGCAGCCCAGTACTGCAGCCTACAGCTGAGCTGTTTGACCTATTGAACTGCCTCTTCTTGAGCAGGGAAAAAAAAATCTATATACTGGTGATTTTCAAAATCCACAAATTTATTGGAGATCGCTTCCAAACATTGGAGTTGACCCATATTCTTTGGTTCATGGCTCAAAATGCTGATGTTCAGAGGTAGTGGGGACTGAGTAGCCAGTGGTTCTAAGAAAAACTCATTCTGACAAAGTTTAAACCCTAGCACTTGGCCTATAGTTTGGAGGCTACTTTCATAACAAAGGCTAGAAACCTTTTAAAATGAAAGTGGGCATTAGCACTATCAATTAAAGGGTCCTGAAAACCCCCAAACTAACCGGATTGCAAAAGGTATACATCGCAGTAATCAGTTGATCATGGAAAGACTTATTTGCAGAAAGATAACATTGTGCTCTTGATTGGGGTTAAAACTACTGCCCATGCACAGCAGTTACACCTCTACCCCGATATAACGCGACCCAATATAACACGAATTCGGATATAATGTGGTAAAGCAGCGCTCGGGGGGTGGGGGGTGGGGGGCTACGTGCTCCGGCAGAGCAAAGCAAGTTCAATATAACGCTGTTTCACCTATAACGCGGTAAGATTTTTTGGCTCTCGAGGACAGTGTTATATCAGGGTAAAGGTGTACTTTGAAACCAACACAAGAGGCCAACCTTCTTTAATAACTTTCCCTTCATTAGAGACCCCCCAAATATTCCTGAATGTATGTATGAATATCTGCTACACCATTGTTAGCTGACTGCCTCCAAAAAGAAGCTCTCTTTCAGTCGCTTCAGTGGTCAGTTAAGGGAAGTTTCACTATAATTTTTGTTTTATTTTTGTTTTTTTTACTACAAGGTCACCTCTATAGGCAAATATGTACTACTTCTAATATAGTCACTGGGTTGCTTGCTGTGAAGCAGAATGAAGATAAAGAGACACAATGCAGCTAACCACCTTTCATGTTATGGAGCTAGAATATAGACTGTATTTAACCATTAATCTGTTCATAGCATATCCAACAATTAGTGTGTATCTTGGATATTTCCAGAGCCTGCATTGGCACAGTAGCTAAACATTAAATGGAGCCTCCAGATTGTGCACATCTATAATGTAAAGAGTAAGTGTTGAAAAATAAAAAATCCCTCATGCTCTCCCCATTCTCATTTCACTTAGCAGAGCTCTCCTCATGCATCATGTCCTGTTTCAGCAGAGGTCCAATGACCATTAAGGCTTGATCCTGCTCTAATTGAAGTTTAATGACAAAATTCACATGGGCTTCAATGATAGCTTGATGAGGCCCTAAGGGGACCCCAAAGACCTGGAAAAAAACAAAGTCCCTTTAATGTGCAGAAGTCCATCTTGGCAATGTCTGCACTAATTTTCTGTTTGTAGTGTTCCTGTAGCCATGTTGATCCCAGGATATTAGAGAGACAGGGTGGGTGAGGTAATATCTTTTATGTACCAACTTCTGTTGGTGAGAGACACAAGTTTTCAAGTTTACAGAGAGCTCTTATTCCAGTCTGGGTTTCTGACAACTCAATGTATTCACACGCCAACCACAAATGTAAGTCTTGAAATTGTATAGTATTTAAAAATATCTTACAACGCTATGAAAGAGCTTCAATCCACATAATACTTAGCACTTAATACACCTTCCCAAAGCTTTATATACATTAACTAGTCATTTTAATATGTCTGTGGGGTAGAAGTATTACAGATGGGGCAGCTGAGGCAGGGAGGGGTGACAGATTTACCACAGCCCACAGAGAGAGACAAAACCAAAATTACAATTTGGGACTTCCTGGCTTGGGCCTAGATGACGCCTCAAAAATAAGGGTATAACTTCCTAACTCCCTTGTTGTGGTTAAGTTTTACAGAGGGTTCTGAATGATGAGTGCGGGTGGGTCCCATGACATGATGTTTGTGACTGCCTAGTTGTTGATAAAGCATGTCTTGAACTACCTAGCTAAAAGGTGGTAAATTAGGGATGCCATTTCCACACTCCCTGAATGCAGGGAATGGGTGGTATAAAATAGATCCTTTATGCTATGTAAACTTATTTTTCTGCATGTTCTGTCCAGATTGAGCATGTAGAAAAGATTAAAACTATTCACTGCCACAATCATAACCTATTGTTGGTCAAAGTATTGCAGTAATGATCTTAATAATATGGGGGCCAACCTCACAAGGTGCTGTGTTCCCTCTTGCCAGGTTCTAAGCACCTTAGACACCCACCGACATCAGTATGAGACCAGGGTTCTTGGCACCTTGCAGAATCAGGGCAGATGTTTATGTACAGTAAAATGAAAACATTAGCAATACTGTACCTTGAAGGATTAGCTAAAATGTGCACTAAAAACATGAGGGTTTCAATTTAAAACCGCAGAGATTTTACTCTCTTCAGTCATGTTTATACAATGTAATCCTAATTAAATGTGCTACAAAACTGTATTTTGCTATTATTTTCAGAGAAAACTAATATATAAAACTGTAGCTGCCATATCTTTGGAAATACTTGTATGTATTACCATTATAATAATTTATTGTAATAATCCCCTGATGGTGGCCACTTCAAAATCCACTGAGGTGAAACTTGATTTATACTCAGTACAATTATGTTCTTTTCATTTTAAGAACAATGGCTTAAATAGCAAATCATTTATTACTAACCTTCTTAAAAGTATTACCATTTTGTTTATTTTTTAATATTCTAGAATGGATAAAATGTTTAAACAATGAAATCTCACATACAGTTACATTCTAAAAGATCAGATGTTTTGCTTTGTTTTTTTTTTTGAGACTAGAATTTGCATATTCCTTTCTGAATATATGGGTTAACAACTGAAAAAGAGAATCTGGTGATTCCACTGTGCATTGAAATGAATGAAATAGCCGCAGTGACTGCAAGGAGGGGGGAGGTCTTTGAGGGGAACCCACATTCCATTCTTATTATCCACCTATAACTTTGTGGATCTGATGGACCCTACCTTGGCTCTTTCTTAGAATGTATAGGTTCTCACAGTGCTTGGTGCTATACGGGACATAGAGGAAACTGTGGTCCTGATGCTGCAATTCATGGGCGGCTGTCTGTGTGGAGCCTGACTGAAGTCAATAGGGCCTCTGCATAGGTGCAGTGAATTGCAGGAGTTGGGTGTAGGTAAAATCCTCTTGAGTTTTCTCAGTTATATCCTTGGGTCAGGTTGGCCATACAACCAAAAATGATCTCCATGTTTTATGGCAGAAGGGCAGTCATGATTTTCTAGGGTAGGATTTTATGTAAGAAATTAATTACACTTTTATGAAGAATAACAACAACCTTTAACCTAGAAAATATTAAAACTGTACCTTATTTTAATGCTGGGACACAGTTCTAATATTTTAAGATACTACAGATAAAATAAGATACCCAGGAGGAGTAGGGAATTGAACTTGGTTTCCTGAACCTTAATTGCACTAACCCCCAATTCCCTAACCACAGACCCATCCTTCCTCTCAATCTAGTTTTAACTATATAAGGTCTAATCTAGTCTAGGTTGGACATTAGGAAAAAGTTCCTAACTGTCAGGGTGGTTAAACACTGGAATAAATTCCCTAGGGAGGTTGTGGAATCTCCATCTCTGGAGATATTTAAGAGTAGGTTAGATAAATGTCTATCAGGGATGGTCTAGACAGTATTTGGTCCTGCCATGCGGGCAGGGGACTGGACTCGATGACCTCTCGAGGTCCCTTCCAGTCCTAGAATCTATGAATCTATGAATCTACCATAAATATTAAAATTATTATTCAACATGTAATTCCTCTGTAAAGATCTGTAGATGCATGTACAGTTATCATTGATATTTCTTAGTGTTTTATTTATAACTGATTAGACTTTGCTTCTATTTTATAATAAGATTCATATTTTTAGTTTGTATAAAAAATTCTGTAACTCATAACTTTCTTGCCCAAGAACACTTTTTGCAGTTGTTTAAAAATGATGTTGACAAGCTCAATGTTAACATTTTGTGTGTGTGTGTGTGAGAAAGACAGCGCACACGCGAGAGAGATTCTACTGGAATATTTTTTTACAATTCTGCATGTTCACCCAATTTTTCTGAATACCCCACATGAACGCTTGAGCTGTACACGTTCCCAAAATGTAGCTAAACAGCACCTGCTGGTGGTCTGGGGGAACTGGCATGATACTGGGTCTTCTTTACTTCCAGCTAAAAACATGCTGAATACTTTTGTAGTATTACTTTCCCATGTAAGCAATTGCTGTTGTTGTTACACGATTATGATATGATTATGAATGGGAAAGACAGGGATCCATGACACAATCTCTGTATTTAAATGTGGTCCACAATATGGAAAAGTTTGAGAATCCTGGACATAGGTCCTGAATACAAGAATGGACTGCTACGTTCTAATCTTTAACCATGCAGATTCATTTGTCTGGTTTTTTTAGAGCAGGGTGGAAAAACCTCAAAACTTACATGTATTTTTGCAAAAAATAAAAGATCTGTTTTTTTGGTCACAATTATGAATTTCAATGAAAAATGTCATCTAAGTTTCTAGCTGACTCTTCAGCAAGTCTCCATATGAATGTGTTTTTCCCCCCCTAGGGTCCTGGAAATTAAGGGCCATTGGGAGTTCTCGTCTCCTGATTTTTCTCCCCAAAGCCAATTCTCACCAATTACCCCCCCTTTTGAACTATCTGAAGCCCTCTGGGATTATCTGTGATTTTCATCAGTGATACTGTCCTCTGACAAGTCACAGGAGGCTTATGTGAGAGCAGTGTTTTCCTCCCATTCCCACAAAATCCCCATCCACCAGAGACCTAATACTGGAAGAAGGAACGCAGGGGAGCAGCTCTGTGTGGAAAGACGAATCTCCTGGGGTTCACAGCAGTGGGATTGCCTGTCTGGTAAATCATGGGCAGTTCCTAGGATGGAGCCAGGCAGAGACATGCTAGCAATTCCAGTCCTGCCTTCTCTAACACCCTGGTGGTTTTCCCTGAGCATCCTACTTGGATCCGTCTGCTCCTGACAACCTCATGGATGCCATCTGCAAAACACCCATTCAATTCATGTCCTAGTGCCCCTCCATAAACCTTGCTTTCCCTCTATGTTCCACCCAGAGGAATCCTGTTGCTCCAAGCCTCAGGAGGTGACCCTACTGTAGAAGCTAGTGCTTTCTCTTCTGACCTGTTGCCCTATCATTTGGTAGTTATTTTATATGCTGAAACCTTTTCCTCTCTAATATTATCTCTTTCCCCCCTTCTGGTTGCTTTTGTTCAAACCCTTTCCCTTTCAGTCTCCATCTTTCTTTTTATCTTATATTTTCTTTTGTTACAAATTTATTTTAAAAAGACTCCTCTCCTAGTGCTGCTGCCTTGCATGTCTCCCCACTGTGTAGATTGGCACTTCAATTAGTGCCAAAGCTTCCTGTCTGTGACTGATAGGAGGCCTGATTCTCATACATGCTGAATCACACAGGAAAGAACTTGCAAAACAGTCGCTTCAGGGTCCCAGACTTCTACAAACCTTAAGGTGACCAACAAAACAAGTACCTTGTAAAGCTGGTGTAATGAAGAGAGAAAGACCGGGTCAATCTCAAGGTACTGTCACCTCTTCCCTGACCTACGTCTAATTTGATGTGCCAGATTTTAAAATTATTTAGAAGACAAATATAAGCAAAAAACAAGATCAATAGTTTTATGCATATTTTTCTCCTTCGGATAACCAACACTAGCTCTTAGATTTCTTTAAAGTGATAAAACCTAGGATTACACAAAGTATGCTATAGAGTTCAGTGATTTCTTGCATGAGAAATTAGGTAAGCTATGAACTTCTTGGTGCGGTGGCTGAGTGGTTGAGTTGCTTGGCTGCTATTCTAGAAAATGTGGATTTGAGTTTTGCATGATCTCACACAGAAAGCTGCCTCTAGTCCACCCAGTGCAAACAGGTATCTTATCCACTGGGTTAGAGGAGTCAAAGGCAGTTGGACATGGTGCTAGCCACATCACTCCCTTCTGCACTGTTGGTTATGGAAACCAACGTGCCTTAACTCGATAAACTAGAAGCAACTCAGGGTGGACTTTGGCTTTTCAAGCAATAGGCGTCACTGGAATTAATACCCATGCATTTCCATTCCTGGGCAGAAAAGAACATGCAGCTGGGACAGTGTGAATTACAGTACAAGTGTATAAATTTCTCATCTCCATTTTCCTGTGTCAACCTACTTCCTCCCTGCCTCTGCAGTCCCCTATTCCCCTCTGGTCTTTCAAAAAAACATATTAGTATTTGGGACAAAGATTTGATAGCTGTTTTTAGAATTGCTTTTTCCTTGTATGTCCAGGACTTCTGATATGGTTGCTACATGGGCACAAACTTCTGAAAATGTGTTCAGGAATTTTTTTGTTTTCAAACTTTAAATTACTGTGGTACAATAATTTAAAAACCCTGAAGTATCTTAGAGGAGAGATTTATTCAGATTCGCAGCTGCCAGTTAAGGTAGATTTTAATTCCTGTGGTCTTCTGTGACCCTAAGAACTCCCATCATACCCACCTACCTAAAAAATTCTAACATTTTAATGATCAATTTCTTCTATTTAAAGTAGCGAGTAGATCTTTTTGTGTGTTAGTGTAATTGTGTTATAGTAACTCAGTGGGTGTGATTTTCCTTCAGTAATCAAACCCTGAGAGATTAAAGGTATTTAACACCACCTGCGCCTTGTAATAACACCTTCCGTCTTGTAGTTACCTTAAGGAGCTCTCTGTTTTCTATTGTGTCCTACTGCTTTGGTTTTTATTATAATGGTGAGAACATTGTTTGTGTTCACAAATATTCTTTGATAACACATACCCTATTACATGATACAGGTTTACTCTTTGGCTTGACCTCCTGTGACTCATGATATATTGGCTGACTAAAAAAAAAAAAAGGTAAGCCATGTACTGACTTCTGTATTTCACCAGGGATCACAACCAATTAGATCACCAACTGCAAGGACCTATGTAATGACCTAGATGTGCCAGTAGTATAGAGTTCAACTGTATCCGGAAACTTCATCTGACTGGGATTAGCAATAGTTTCCTCTTGTCAGAAAATATATTTAGCTAGGGGACATGGCATATATGCATAAAGGAACTTCCTTTTGACACTTTTAGAAGACTGGTTTACTCTTACTTGTATATTGGGAAGCTGGTTTTGAATCAGGTTTCTCTGCAGGCTCTGCGACAGTAAAAAAAAAAAAAAATAGGGAGGGCAAAAACATCTCTTTTTTTTAGTTTTTCTCTTGCTCCTAGCTATCAGTGTCTATTATACAATAATAATACATCACTCCTCTGTACCACTTTTTCATCTTTAAAGTGCTTTACAAACATCTACAGTAATAAACTCTCAAAGCACCTTGTAAGGTGAGGAAGTTATCATGAATTCTGAAACTTTGCTTATTGAAAAAGGAGGGGATTCCCTTTCCCCCCTTTAAAACTTTGTTTAACTTAGATTGCTCGCAAAACACCTGAGGTAAATATCAGCATTTCAGGCAATTTTTTCCCCTGCTGTACATATAGTAGAGAATTTTGTTTACTTGGTATCAGTGTTTGAGGTAATTGGGAGAAGTGCTTGGTCTTGAAACAAAAGTTGCATCAGAATAAGTCACAGTGGTGCAAGTCCTGTTTTGCACTGGTGCAGTGTGTCTACATTAGGGGTTTGCATTAGCTAACTATATTGATATATTGCATCAATAATTCCCTGTTCTAAAGAAGCCTTTAGATGCAAGACGTGAATCAAAGATGTGGGAGCAGACGAACTGCAATCTAATGTTAATTATGTTGAGATAGCAGATGATTAAGGCCTGGACTGGGCATATGTCTTTTGGGAGATGAGGTAGGGTAGGAGTGCTTCATCATTCCCTGCATCCAGGCCCATAAAAGTCCTGTACGATATGTCTCATCAGTGATTTCTCAAGGTCGAGGATGATCTCTCTCACAGGTTTTATTTTTCATGGGTCCTTTGGTGACTGAGGAGTCTGATCCTTGAGCCACAGGCTTGTTGGCAGATGTTGCAGGTGGTGTTGGAAGACAGGGTTGGGCCATGATTGCTACGTGACAGTTGTCTTTCCTTTCTTTTCTGGCGTTTTTCTGCGATCAGGTCAAGACGATTTTCCTCAAAAGTGGACATTCCATGTTACATATCTACACTGTAAGTGAAGGTGTAATTGTAGCATGGATATACCTGTGCTAGCTTTAAACTAGCTAGCATGGGTAAGAGTAGTTGTGAAGATGTGGTGGCACAGGCTTCAGCGCTTGCCGGGCATCTTGGGTATGTACTCAGATTGCTAGTCTGTGCTAAAGCCCATGCTGCCGAATCTTCACTAGTATTGTTCTCTGCCTTAGCCAGATTAATGCTACCACTGGGGGTGCCTACCATAGTGTAAACTACACACCTTCTGGGTGTGGTGTTCTGTCACATCTAGTAGCACTGAGACCACTTAGAGAGAGTTAAATGAGTCTGCTCTACAGTCTTAGCTAATGGCCAGTTGGCTTTCCACTCATGCAATAGAAGCTCATTCACTGAGGTCCCTGGTTCAGTCCTGCCCCCTGATGACGGGGGTCTATTGATGTTACAATAACATCTTTCCTGCATAGTCATACCCTATGTGTATAGAGAACAGGATCTGTGAGGGAGAGGAGGCGTTGTCTATGGTGTCCTCCCCTCCATGAATAGCAAAACCATGCGATGCTGCTTAAAGCAGCATTAACTTAAGCTTCTTGCTTGCTACTGCTATAGAGTTTTTTTTCTGCAAAGGTGTGGTGTTATGGGGAGCAGCATCCAGAGCAAGAATATGCAGATAAAGGTTTGCCATGGAACTAAATGAGAGATCTCTAGCACTGTATTCTTCAAAGCTGACTCTGCAGTTTACTAATCCTTCCACATTGAGATGATCTATAGGAAACAGATCAAGTGCATGGAATTTTGTATGGCCCCAGGCCCCTCCAGCAGGCATTTTAGTGGGGGGTGGTACATGGCAGTGGTCCATTTTGTTCTTTAGACTTCTTGGGGGAGAGAAGGGTTTATTCCTTATTGTCTTTTCAGTCTTTTGTGTTCCGAATTAATTCCAATCTCTGTTGTTTTTGCCTATTAGTGTTAAGTTGAATGTGAAACAGTACACTGACCTGCCCGTACCAATACATCTAGACCAGGTACTGTTTGGCTTTGTTGCCAAGTCTAAAAATGTAGTTCTTTCAAGAACATTGAGTAGAAAGTATATGAAAAAGCACAGAAAAACTATTTCTAATACTCTAATTGTCATGATTTGTGTGCCAGTCAGTAGGATTCATCATATTTAAATCTCTGTGTTTCTGATGCATTCTGGAGATTTTTATTTTATTTATTGGCATTTTTAGTAGTATTGGGTGCCAAGTATCAAAGTGTCTATGAATGTCACTTGTGTACTTCACTAAAAATATACCACTTTGGCCACTGATTCTGATCATATAAAATGATATTTTTAAGCTCATTCACTGAAACGTTTCTCTCCCGCCCCCAAACTACAGTAACAGCAACAAAAAATAAAAATCTGAAGTAGCTTCTTGGAATGTGTGTTTGAGAAGTATGTTTTGTGTTTACTAAATACTGCACAGTAAAATTGTAATCAGTTAATCTACGGGACTCCTAAATAAATTTGGTCCTTGCAAAGCCAGAGCTGATCAATAGTTACCTTTTCAGTGTGAAATTGTACTTTCCCCTCCCCCCCCCCAATCCTCCTCATTGTGTCAAACTGTTTAAAGTATTGGCTTTGGTCCAAGAAATTTTCCATACAAGAGGATGCCTTCTGATATTTGATACCCTAAAGATTAAGGAACTGTCAAGATTTCCTGACTGCTTGTATTTTAACATGTTGCTGTAACCACTGAGACATGAGAGCAGACACTGAATCTTTGGATTGAACTTGCCTTATTGTCACGTGATCGGTTGACAAGAGGAGTGAGACAAAAACGTAACTTCCACTATACAATAGTAGTTTGTTGATTGGAAAATACAGCTAACAGTCATTATAATCTGGCCATAATACCTCAGTGGGCTAAAAATAGAAATGATTCACCCAGTCAAAATTACCATGAAATGTAAAACCAAACCCATGAAAGAAAAAGTTTGTGTGTGGGTGGGGGGAGAGAGGGTGCAAGGGGGAACCAAACCCCAAAGCCCACAATTAAGGTTTCAGTTCACTACCAACACAACAGGCCACAGTAAGCTGATAATAGGGGGATGCTTAATATAGCCTTAGTGGTGGAGGGTTAAACTTTAACCCTTTGAATATTTTTAGTGGGTCCATTGTTAGCATTTCTGGTTCATTTATTTATATATTGACATTTCTCTAAGGCTAATCAATCAAAGATCTGCCAACATTCATGCTGGGAAAATCTGTCTCCTGGTAGCAAATGAAACATTATTTTTGTCAGTATTTTTTGCAATCTCAAGATCGTAGCAATTATGCTTTTGCATTGTTCCTTAAAGTAAATAAATAGTAGAAATGATTAAGACTGATTGACTGTTAAACCTGGTTTGAAAGCAAAACAAAACAATGATTAGTTTCAATTTTTGTTAAAAAATTGGAAAACCTTACTCTTAATTCGTCTCTTCCTGATATCTTAAAATTAGTTAAATTGGTTTCTTTAAATGTTTTCTGTATTTTCAATCTAGTCCATTTTCTTGTAAAATATAAACAAATTACAATTTATAGCAAATTTTAAGACAGAGTAACAGTTTATTAAATATAATGGTTTAATAATGGAAATTCCAATAGAACTCTCTTCAGTATTCAGCTGTATAGGGGTCTCTATTAATAGGTTGACAGTTGCCAATGTGAATTTTAGAATGCCTTAATGTTGCAACATACATCTGGTCACATCACAATTTTACCAGTGATGGTTTTTTATTTAGATACAATCTCCCCTTCCACATTCATGAAATACTAACTTTCAGTGTGGCTTATACTCTATAGAGATTTTTTTTTTTTTTTTTTTGGGTTGGTTGGTGCTACTTATTGGGCAAAATGCTGTCCTCGGGAACCAAAAAATCTTACCGCGTTATAGGTGAAACCGCGTTATATCGAACTTGCTTTGATCCACTGGAGCACACAGCCCCGGACCCCTGGAGCGCTGCTTTACCAAGTTATATCCAAATTCGTGTTATATCGGGTCGTGTTATATCGGGGTAGAGATGTACTTAGATGGTCTGTTTTACTATAAAGTGAAATTTTGGGCCTTCATTGCTATCAACATCCTTACTGAGTCTTTATTAATAATATATTTTGAAAGAAGAACATCTCATGAGTCAAGTTGTTCAATGGGATTTTGGGATGACTATGGGCTATAAGTAGCAGCTATACCAAAACCATCCTCCACAAATTATGCCATCATTTTACAAACCAGTTTAAAGTAATGTAATCAATTTTATTTATGAGAATCCCTATAGAGTAGACATTCTTAACATAATAAAGATTAATTTTGTGTGGTCCAGGTGCTCTCTAGAGTTCAGATTGAACACTATTTTGCTATTTTGGACATAGCATAGATCTCCTTGCGCTAAAGAAACTCATCCTTGTCTTTTGCAACATGACTCATGCAGTCTAGCTACTTCCTCAAAATTTTACAAACCATTCCACACTGGATCTCTCTGCAAATGTGTCTCCCACTTACCTAGCTTATTTTCCCTTGGATATACTTTTTGTGTGTGTGTACATATTTTATGTATGGAAACAATGTCAAAGAAGAAAAAATAGTGTTACCCCCAAATAAGACCTGGTCTATGATTGCTATTATGTACGGTGAATTTTCTGTAAGCAAAAAGTGCTTTCAATGTTTTATGGCAAATAATGTGTGGATAAAAAAAAGCATCAGGAATTTGGAACAATGGGGCATCACTGGCGCATAGGGGCAGTTTTTGTCTCTGTTACAAAGGTGAAAGTTATTCTTGATTTACTCCAGTTTAATTGAGAGCAAAATTTGGCTCGTGATGAGTTGGTTATAATTCTCCCTCTTAGTTCAAACATTTTAAAATGCAGGGTGCCATGTGCAGAATTCAAATGGAACGTTCTACCATAGAAGAAAAGGCTGTATTCTGCTCTCCATGAAATAAAATTTTAACCAGTGTCAGTAGTCCAGCTACTACTAGTAGTACAGAAGAAATATGGTAATGTGGCCATTAATTCTTGATACTGTGTGTAAGTTAGGTACTATGGCAGGGATCGGCAACCTTTGGCACGTGGCTCTCCAGGGTAAGCACCCTGGCGGACCAGTCCAGTTTGTTTACCTGCCGTGTCCTCAGGTTCGGCCGATCGCGGCTCCCACTGGCCGCAGTTCGCCGTCCCAGGCCAATGGGAGCGGCGGGAAGCCACGGCCAGCACATCCCTCGGCCCGCACCACTTCCCCCAGCCCCTATGGCCTGGGACGGTGAACCTCAGCCAGTGGGAGCCGCAATCAGCTGAACCTGTGGACGCGGCAGGTAAACAAACCAGCCTGGTCCACCAGGGTGCTTAGCCTCGCGAGCCGCATGCCAAAGGTTGCCGATCCCTGTACTATGGTGTAGGGCACAACAGACTTGTATATAATATAAAAATCTGAGTCCTCTGTTATTCAAGAAGGGTCTACATGATTGAATTACAGAAGTTACAGGATGAAAAGACATTTTAAACCATCAACTATCCAGGATTGTTTCAGGCAGTTCAGTGTACTTTATAGTCTAGTTTAACAACCCAGGCAATGTGACTTCCAACCCAGCATTATTTTCAATGTTAGTTTTTTTAAGTAAACAAATAAGGCCCCCTCTGTGTAACTTTATTGACTGTGAGTAATCCTATTGACTCTGATAGGACTACTCACTGTGTGTGTAAAGTTTTAAGCACGTGCAGCATTGTCAACTCAAATTTTATTGCAATATTTGATCATTTCCTTAAATTGACTGCAGGTGCTGGGGCTTTATATGATAACATCATACATTTTTTTAAAAGAACTAAAAAAAAACACGTTTCTAGCCCTCATGGTTGCAGAGTATAGCCTGAACATGTGAACCTTAAAGGCTAAAAAAACAGAAGGCAAATAACAATAATCCAAAAGGTATTTTTTTTAAATTTCATGTTTATTTAAGCCAATTTCATAATTTTTTTGAGCCCTGATTTTTGAGGTCACTTGGGGTTGGCAGTACTGCACGCTGTAGTTTACTAGGTAATTCCAGTTAGTACTATAATGTAATTACTACGAAACTATGGTTCATAGGAGATCAGATATATTTTTACACTTATTTTGTAATTACAGGGTATTTACCATATAATTAAATGGCCAATTGTTAAAATATAATTAAAGGGTACTGGTTCTTAGATGTCATTTGCTCCCTGAGTCTTAAACTGTTAGCCAGATACCTTCTGAAAATATGAGTCTATTTGTGTTGATGTAGGAATACAAGTAAACTTTCTCCTGTTCCACTTTAAAACTCAGCCAGTTTAAATAGAATAGTATTATTTCATTAATTTGATGAGGGCAGTGTGAAGGAGCACGGCCTAATGGGAGTGTGGAAGTGGGCACAACGCCTTCTGGTGCTTTCGGGAAAACAAGGGGAGCATGGCCACCGAGACACAATCAAGAGGGGGCAGAGTCTGCACCCATATGCTGCTGTGTGATGCATGAGGGGAGGCATGATGGTTTTCACCTCATTGATCTCTTCTTTCCCACTTTAGAGGGGCTAAGAGCTCCAGACAACTTTTACAGTCCCTCCCTGCCCAACGATCTGCAGAGTGCTGGGTTCAGTTTTTGTCCCAAATCACCCAAACAATGACTTTCACTTAGGAATGTTTATGAGGATTACTGAAATGTGTCTCACCATTGGTATGTCTCGATCCAAAACACCCAGATTCTTGCAACTCTTATATATTAGAACAATGGGCAAAGCATTAATCTGACTGATTATACTGAACTTTTGCTTCCCTACCAATTCAATTTTAAAGAGAGGAAGAATTCCACATTTTGCTACTAATCAATGTTAGAACTTTGTTTAAAAAATTATCCAGTTTTACCTGCTGTATCCTTATGTTAATTCTAGTTCTTTATTAGTACATTATTTTCATCAGTGTATATAGAAGTATAAACAAATAAAAGTATTCCTGCCCTGAAGAGATAAATCTTAAGGCATCTCCAAAAAGTACTGCAGTGTAAAACAATGGCACAAAAGTGTGTAAGCCCAGCCTTGTCGTGTGGTTTAAGCTTCTCTCTGTTGCCAGCAGCTTGGAGCAGTTTCTTCCTTCTGACCTCAGGATGTGCGGCCTGAGTTCTTTATATTGGGGATGTGCTTCCATGAAATATGGCCCTTCCTAGTGCATGGAACACAAGGGATTCTGTTCATTGGGAAAATGTATATTACCAAATAATATACTAGAGTGTATATAATATACTATATACTAGTGCAGAGGTAGGCAACCTATGGCATGCATGCCAAAGGCGGGATGCGAGCTGATTTTCAGTGGCACTCACACTTCCTGGGTCCTGGCCACCGGTCCGGGGGGCTTTGCATTTTATTGTAATTTTAAATGAAGCATCTTAAACATTTTAAAAACCTTATTTACTTTACATACAACAATAGTTTAGTTATATATTATAAACTTATGGAAAGAGACCTTCTAAAAATGTTAAAATGTATTACTGGCACGCGAAACCTTAAATTAGAGTGAATAAATGAAGACTCGGCGTGCCACTTCTGAAAGGTTGCTGACCCCTGTACTAGTGTATGTGTGTATGTATATTTATACACACAAATGATAAGGGATAAGGAAAGAATAGGAGTAAATAGAATAATAAAATAGCAACAATCCCTTAAACCCTTCAGTCTCCACCATTTACAGTGGGCCCAAACCACCTAGCTCCCTCCCAGCACCAGCATAAGCAGATAGTGAATTGAAAACAAGTTCTTTCCTGAGTGATGCAGTGCTATAATCATTGGCCAATTTAAAGCTCATAAGCAAAATAAATAAATAGACATAAGATTTCTTACAAGGTCTTTGTCCTTGAAAGGGTAGGATCATCCTGAGGCTCCCTGATCTGGAGTCCAATGGAAAATTAGACTGGCTCTCGGTAGCCTTATCTGAGCCTTACCTCCTCAGCCTCTTGGAGTGTTTGTCTCTGCTGGGCTGACACCCTTCAATGACCCAGTAACTACCAACAAAGTTAAAAGTTTCCCTGTGGGTCGGAATGGGACGTTTCATGGGGACCTCCCAGGCTATGATGCTTCTCTCTCTGATCCATTTGGACAACAGCAAAAGTAAAACCAAATCCTTTGTCTCTGAGTTCTGGCTTCTGGTTCATTCTGGTAGTAGCTTCCAGCTTGTTCTGTCTCTGTCATAGACTTCTGGTGTCTGGGAAATGGCGTCTTGAGCCTTTGTAGCCATTGATGCTGTAGTTCAGGGACAAGTCCCCTAGAGGCATAGAGTAATGTGTCAGGAACAACCAACTCCAGATAGGGGGTTACAAATGGGTAAGGCTGAGGAAGGGAGAAAGTCCAACCAGGACCATCTCGTAACATGTAATGTAACTGAATGGGGCTCCGCATTTTTTTAAGTGTGTGTGTGTGGGGGGGGGGACTTTGTCATTCCCTCCTAGTCTGCTGCCTCACCAAGATCCTTTCTCCTGCCTCAAACTGTTTCACTTGGAAAGATATATTGTATTTAGGCTTCCAATGACAAGAGCTTTCCTCCCACCCTTGCCTTGCCCCCATTCCCTTCCAACAAGCTGGTCCTCCTCTCACAAATGTACTGTACTGTTCATTGAAATCCTCTTATGCAACATTTTAGAGCTGGACTTGAATCCACGAGTGAAAGTGTTTGGGATTTATTATGCCTGTGGGCACAGAGGGCACAGTGACCTCTTGTGAGTGCCTCCTGTTGGGTGGGTGCGATCCTGCATTCTTTCCTTTCTCTGCTCCTGGTGTCCCCTGTTGGCTCTTGTCCTTGTCGGGCGGGTCTTCATTAGCTTAGCCCTCTGGCCAGGTCACACACTGTCAAACTGCATGAAGGGAGTTACCCTTCTAGGGTAACAAAGGTCCAACAGGGCCTATCACTGTGCCCTTGTTGGTATCTGCCGCCCTGTCTCTGAGCTCAGTTCTCAGCCCCTTCTGGGTAAGCTTTAAGTCTGTCCCTGCCCTGTTTTAGAGCACTGTCCCCAGGGCTTTCTCCTTGGAGACTTTGTTCTCAGCAGCTCTCTGGTGTCCCTTTTAAGTCCTGCCCTTCACTTGGGCTTCTCAACCAGACTTATCCTCTCGCCAGCGCTTCCCCAGTGGCCAGTGAGGGGACCTGGGCCCACCCACTACTTCAGATTCCAATCCAGAGACCCTATAAACAGCAGCCCTGTACTGCTTTCCTTTAATATTTGCTGCTGCCTCCTCTTGGCTGCTTCCCACTTGGTCCCATCACTGTCTTGGGTTGTTTGTCTGAGCAGGGTCTCTCCCAGGCCTTCTTGCCTAGGGAGCTTCTCTGTCTTCCAGTCCTCTTTCCAGTTTCTGTCCTTATTAACTTGTGGCAACAGCATGAGCAAATGAAAACAGATGACTGCATACTTGTCTGCTGCATTTGAGCAGAGCTGCTGTCCAGAAGGCTGCAAATGTGAATAATTCATCTGCAGTTTTGAGTACTGTAATGGGCACCAGTTAAAAGGGCTGCTTTTAAATGTTTGTTCACACAATAAAATGTTACCTGCTGACTGATTGTGTATTATGTGCCCAATCCTCCTGCCACTGAGGCCAGTAGGAACAGCAAGCACTCAGCACCTATGAAATTGGGACACTTTTATTGATGGAATAAGATATCTAATGTCAGTCACCCAAGTTTGAAAACTTGGCCTTCACTTCTCTGTGCTCCAGTTTATACCAGATTTCCCAAAAGGTATGTGAGGCTTAATGTACATAAGGCCCTTTAATATCATCAGATAAAAAGCACTAAAAAAAATAGTAATTTAAAACTCTCCAGAGAGTCACCTCTGGGGGGAGGGATAGTTCAGTGGTTTGAGCATTGGCCTCCTAAACCTAGCATTGTGAGTTCAATCCTTGAGAGGGCCACTTAGGGATTTGGGGCAAAAATCAGTACTTGGTCCTGATAGTGAAGGCAGGGGGCTGGACTCAATGACCTTTCAAGGTCCCTTCTAGTTCTAGGAGATAGGATATATTTATTATTATAACTGCATTAAGGTAACTTACAATAGAGAGATGCAACCATTTCAGTATATAAAACCCCAAGTTATCATTTTTTCAGATCTTCAGCTTGTGGTTTGGGTCTTTATTGGAAAATTTAAGACTCATCTGCTAGATGAAAATGTCTTCCTAATTTTTTTTTGGACTTTAAAGAACAACACTGATTTTCAGAACTCACCCTTATTTCTTAAAATCACACTTGTAACTCTAAATCATGCAGGTTTTGTGCCTCCCCCTCCCCCAAGAACATCTTTAATATCCAATTTTCGGCTCCAGTTGTTGCTGTAGAGCTGATCATAAAATTACGTGGCAATGAATTTAAATTTTCTTTAAAAATATATTTATTTTACACTGACGATACATATTCATATGATCAGATCCCATTGTCACCAACTATCAACTCTTTCTTGTGGCATCTATTTGTTTCATTTGGAGAGGAGTATATTCTGGTGAGATAGCTTTTGCCTACACATTTGGCATATCACATAGGAGACTCCTGTGACGTGACAGTTGAGAGCCTGAGTGGATCTGGGATGCTGTATGGCTTTGGGGTAGACATGGTAGAGAAATTTGGTGGATTTCTATGCTGATGACACAAAAGAAGTCTGATTAGTAAAGAATAGCAAGAATTGTGAGGAAGTCCAGAAGGACCTAACCAAACTAGTGGCCAGATTCTTGCTGACCCTTATGTGGATGTGCAGACATAAAAATTCCCATCCCATTACCTTCTTTTCCTGTGTAGCCTACGTATGGACCAGGCAGAATTGCTGGTGGGGATTATAAGGATGTCCTCTTTCCTACTTCCTTGGGAACAGAAGTAACTGTGCACTGTCCAGCAGAGTAGCTTCTAGTGCTTCCCATGGGATGGGATGGTGCCCTGTCAACCCTTATTTTCAGCTGTGCCTAAATGGCACAATCTAGCTCTAGATAGCTAATTAGCATGATTGTAGATGAAATTCAGTGCAGACAATGCAAAGTAATGCACACTGGAAGGAGGAATTTCAGGTACTTATACATATTATTGTGTGCTATTAGTTATAACCACACCCAAAAGAAAACCCTCCCCACAATTAAAACAAAAAGAAGTGGAGCCTTCCTGATGAGGAGCTTGCTTGGAAACCTGCATGCAGAGACATCTATTTTCTCCCTTTTCAGAGCTCTTTTGTCTGTAATGTGCATGATCATTAAGAGTAATACAGCTAATCTGTACTACTTTCAAGTAAGTACATTTTATGTAAAATGTCATAAAAATGATGAATGACAACACTAGTGGTCAATTGATCAATTTTAGGGTGTATACGCTCCTATTAAAATAGACACTTATCAGCGACTGTTATATCATGCCGGTTGAATAGACTAGTTAAGCTGATTAATAACAACATTGCTGTCATGTAGTGACCCCAGGCTGGAGCCTATAGATATTTATAAAACCCATCAAACTAATTAAACTTTAAAGTTCTTCTTTTATGTACATACTTCCCATGTGCTCCTCCTGTAAAAAGAACTATTTCTAATATTACTAGCATGAATGTTATTTCTAAATGCAGACAAAGGATATAAACCTAATTCTCTTGAACTCAGTGGTGAAACTTTTATTGGGTTTAAGGAGACCAGGAATTGGATGCTAAACAACTAATACACCTCTACCCTGATATAACGCTGTCAGAAGCCAAAAAATCTTACGGCGTTATAGGTGAAACTGCATTATATTGAACTTGCTTTGATCCGCCGGAGCGCACAGCCCTGCCCCTCCAGAGCGCTGCTTTACCACGTTATATCCGAATTCGTGTTATATAGGGTCGTGTTATATTGGGATAGAGGTGTATTAAAAGGATCATTGTAGATTCAGTTTTTATTTTCTTCTTTCAAGGGGCTTCTATGTTTCATTGAAGTACCACAAAAATACATGGTCATATTCTGACTTTAGATGTGCCTGCAGGTTAGTGAGTTGGGGCTACCGTGCTCTTCTGGCATATATGTAAGTGGGGTCCCTTTATGTTTACCTTAAACTGGAATATGGTCCATGTCTCCACTTTTTCCAGCTCTAATTTCTATATTCCTCCTCCACCCCCGACCTCTGTTACTGACTTCATTGGGATTGCACTGAGGTAATAGAGAATAGATGTAAATACATATGGTCCTGAAGGCACTAAGATTTACAGTAGTTTCAGTCTCTCACAGGAGAGAATGCCGTAGCTGTGGGTCAGCTGCAGAGAAGGCTTCTGTCCTGCTCCATTGTTGCTTTTTTTTCCTGATTTGTCCACTGTTGTTTTGGTAGATCCTTTCAGAGAGAGGCGCACCTTGGTAGCTTGGCCCTACCCTGGTGGGGCCCCTGGCAGGGCCTTAGAAATCCAATGTGAGAGACAAGACTTTGTCTGTGTTTGGATCCTTTTGCTTTCTTCCAGGAATTCAAGAGAGCTGACAGCTGCCTTAAGCAGCCAGCTGAGGATTTCCCCCCAGGGCTGTTATGCTGGCTGGGAATCAGGGGTACTCAGTATGTTCTTGTCACAGACCTCCTAGCCCATCTCCCTCCCCCTTGCCTCTGCCAGGATGCACTGGCCACTGCTCCAACATACCTAAGGCCTTTTGAATTTGATGTAGGATTTGATGGGAACCTGGTGTAATGGCTGGAAATTTGTAGCTTTTTTTTTTTTTTTTTTTTATCCTCTGAATAGTTTTCTTTTCTGTAATTAGGCAAACTGGATCCTGAACTACTGTACAGGGGCAGCAGCATAACATTTTGTGAACACTGTTTTGATCTTCAGTGTTGATCTTTAACTTCTTTACAATATCTTGCAAAGCATAAAAGGAAAAGACATGCAAGAGTTTACATAAGCTACTGGATATAAATATAAACACACTGTTAAAGATTTTCTCGCTGTTCAGATTTTTCTGCTGTGCTGATGTTTCTTTATTTTTTCCTGGGGGCAAATCTGAGAGTGACTGTCTACTAAGTTTTGGGACAAATTAGTATAATATTTGCAGTATGAGTCTGGATTCTTATATCTTTCAGCCTTTCTCACAAGTAGCATCTTAAGCACGTTTGTTCATTACCAAAAAAGGCATTTTTGAAAGACGTTTATTCCTTTAACAGACCTTCATGTAAGGAGGCTCTGTCAAGCAGTGGAAATTGGAGGTAACTGGCTTACTGCATGGAAAATGAATTCATTCATCAAGTCTGCTCCTTGTATGGGCCATCTTTCAAGTCAGTTTTACATTTCAGTGAGATGGACGTTCTTATAAATGAATTTTCTTTTACCGGTTATTTTTTCATTGTAAAAGAGGGTGCACTGTACAGCATATTTTTGTGTGGAACACAGAAAAGCAGTCCGATTCCATACAGAGGTTGTTTTGTGCTATTTCCATTGAATCGTTTGTGTATAGTAAGAACGTGGCAGGCCATTTATTTGCTTTGCATTTCTTTTAAATGCACCTATCCGGTGCTCCTGGTCTTGTACAAAAAAGGATGAAAATAATTTAAAATCTCCCCTAAATGATCATGATTCAAATTAAATTTTAAACAAAATGGTACCTTTTATCCCCTTTAATTCTTTCTATCCCACTGTCTCCTCCTGGGAAAGTAGATATGCCTTGCAGTATGCCCCCTGAAAGTTAACAGATTGGATGAAGATGGATCCTCAACTAATGGGATCTTGCCACCAGACCCAAATTTATAAATCCAGAGGGCTGTCGAGTTGAGCACCTCGGTTGATCTCATCTGCCAAAGTATCACTTGCGGAGAGATATAATCTCACTTTGTTAAGTCACAGTACATTTAGGGCTCGAAAGGTCAATCCTAGCTCCTTGAATTTCTAGTATGTCAAAGTAGCAATTAGTACATGCATACATCCTATGTAGAATTAGTGTTGAGCATCATAAGAAAACTAGTTACCTCATCTTCTTGAATGCACTATGTTATATTTCATTGTATAAATGTGTATGAGGGCAAATATTGTGTTTGTTCCTCCAGTTGCTTGTGAAATTTAGCAACTTCTTAATAGGAAAAAAGTCTTCATTTTGAAAATGGGCAGAAAGATAAATCAAAGTTATTTTGTAATTTCAAGCAAGATTATGAAGACAGATAATATTGCATTTCTGCTGCAAGAAGGATCAGATAGGTTTTTCATCCAGTGCTGAACCTAGTCTGGAATGTACCCTGAACATGCTAAATCTACATGTGGAGGGTGAATGAAGGCACTTGATACAGGAGTAGATGGGAGAGAAGGGGCGGAGAAATTGGAACATGAAACTTGCCTGCCTCAAGCTACTTTTGCATAACTGCAATAAACACATAAGTTATTATGTTCAAGATTACATGTCAGAAGTATTGTTAGTTCTATGATTATGGAGACAAGGTCTGATGCTCCTTCCTCTCGGTCTGGTGCAGAGATGGGAAAAATTGCTGGAAAAAGTCACCGTGAGAATATACTTATGAAAAAAGTGTCTGTGCATGAACACCTCAGTTCCCTTTTTGAAGCTGTCCATACATAAAAGATTGAGGAATGATTAGCTATCAGAAACTGAGCATCTTTAAATGGCATATTTTACCTATAGTGGAGCTTTTATTCTGTAAAAAAACTAGGATTGGTTAATCCTGCTCTGTGATTTCCCTCTCCTTCTGGCTATAGGGAAATGGGCTGATGGTGTCATGAATTTCACACGTGAGTGCTTTCTTTTCTGCAAATTGGATTTCACATTTTGACCTTCATTTTCCATTTTTATACTAATTAACTAAGAATATTTTATGTGGAATTAAAGTATGATGTTGAACCACAACAAGCATAACTCCAACAAGAAATTGAGGTTGCATGAATGTTTCCATTCCAAAGGTTTATTTTCAGATGCTGAAAGCTGAAATCTTGCACCTTTGTTCTCATCCTGAGAATGAAAGGTCTGAAAATAGATAATTTTGGCCATTATTAAAAAAGAAAAAGTTGCATTTTTTTTGAAGAAGCAGTTTGGTGGGAAGTGGTAAAAGTTTGATTTGACAGAGTAGTGTGGGCTTAGAAACTCTGTGCACAGGTCCTGTTTTTTGTTATATGAAAATGGAAAGTTGGTCACTTATTAGTAAAATAAATTGGCAATATACATTCATATGTTGTATAGAAATTCTCATTTAATATATGATTTCTTAACATCCTGTTGACTTTCATTTGATGTAGACGTGTAAGAAATCTCATGGAATTTTGTTTTAATTCAATGTTGTAACTGGAATATAATCTATATAAAGGTGTATGAAATAAGGCAGAATTCCACAAGAATTCTTCTTGTGCTGAGCGTGTATATTGTACCTCCCAGGATTCTCTTGTGTCTTGGAAATAGTTTTACATTTTTAAATCATTTTATTAAAGCCCAAACCTAGGAAATTAAAATAATATGATGGTTGTAAATCATACTCCTGACAGAATTATGCGCCCCCGCAGAGGCGCAGAATTCATATGGCCCACATATTTCTGTGCCCCTTGTGCAAAAAAATGCAAAAGAAATCCGCAGGGGGACATGCGCCTCTTCCCCGGCAGCCCAGGCAGTGCATCTGTTCCAGTGTGCCTGGAGCAGCCTCAGAAATGCAAATCACTGTGGAGGGGGTGGGCGTGTGTGCTTGTGAGGGAGATGTTGATCACCATTGGGGGCGGGGCTGGGCATGGGTGCCTGCCTGCCAACAATTGTGGCTCGCTGGGGGTGTGGATGGTTAGGTCTTCTGATTATGCAGGAGGAAGGCTCTTTCCCTGATGCAGAAATGTAGCAGCTTGCATCATAGTAACATTGTTAATGTTCCTATTATTAGTTAAACTGTTCCCATGCTCAGTCAATTCCCCCAGGAGCATAAAACCTGTAAAAGTTTTAAGGCCCTTACATTGCCAGAGTGATGTAAAACCTTACAGATGACAGCAAGGGAATCAGCTAGGAAGATCTATGTGCTTTCTCACTCTTTTTCTGTGCCAAAGTGGCACAGTGGGGTTAGATTTCAGCTGAGGATTTATTTTACTTACCCATTAAAAAAAAAGACTTTGAGGGCAAATAAAACATTTACCAAGAAGTCAATAAAATGTCAGGACAATCAGAAGCAAGCAGTTCCCAAAGTACCCAGCCCAGTCCAGGACAATGATTAGCAAAACTGTATGACTTTCATGTGTGAAAATCTGAGCAATTTAAAATGACATTTTCCTTCTCCCCACCCCCCGTTTGGTGTTGTGTGATGTAATTTAAATGAAAATCCAGGTTTATAATTGTAATGCAGGGTATAAATTTCCAAGTGTTTGTAACTTAACTTTCATGTGTTTAGGAAATGCTGAATAGTTATTGTGACTTTTTTTCTTTATTGTAGTTTCAAATAAATTACCAAAACAATTGAAAGTGGTGTGATTATATTGCATTATTTTGACAAATAAAATATGCAGAATTTTGCAGAATTTTCAATTTTTTGATGCAGAATCCCCCCAGGAGTAAAATCAGTTCAGTCAAATATCTGGAAATGTCAAAATTAACCAGCAGCATTTGTATGAGTTTGTCAGAGGGAAGAATTATTCTGTTTTTCTTTGCTCAGTGCAATTAATTGCCCTCTTGTAATTTAAACGCCACTGATTATTAAAATGAATCTTTTCAGGATGGTGACACGTAAGAGGTGGGAATTTACTTTGTATTTAAAATTTAACAAATGGAAAAAAACCTATTTAGCTTTAAAAATGTAGGTATTGCACATACATTTTGACTATTTTTTTTTTATTTGGTTTACCGGAAGGGTTTTTGTGCATTCATATCTGCACTTTGGTTTCCTAATTCTTATTGACAAATAACCTATAGTGGCTGAAAGAGCCAACACTTCTAAATTAAGGACTCTTTAAAATACATATGGACAAACTTTCAAAAGGGCAGTGCATTCCCTATTATGTTCTATACTACATACTTTTGACAAACTATGTCTTAAAATATCAAAATAGTACTGGTGCATTTAAAAGTAAGACATCAGAAGAGAACTTTTTCCTGTCTTCATTGAGAATTAAGAGTTTGCAGAGTCCCTGTTTCAAATGTCTTCCTAACTGAAAGCAAGAAAGCAGAGATGAGTAATAAGGTGTCTTTTAAAATAATTCATTAGTTTCAAATATTAAGACTTCATGAAAAAAAGGGGATCAATCTTGCAAACCTTTATTCAAATGATATTGGGTATACTCATTAGAACAGGGGTCGGCAACCTCTGGCATGCAGCTCGCCAGGGTAAGCACCCTGGCGGGCCGGGCCAGTTTGTTTACCTGCCGCGTCCACAGGTTCGGCCGATCGCGGCTCCCACTGGCTGCGGTTCGCCGTCCCAGACCAATGGGGGCTGCGGGAAGTGGTGCGGGCCGAGGGATGTGCTGGCCGCGGCTTCCCGCCGCTCCCATTGGCCTGGGACGGCGAACTGCGGCCAGTGGGAGCCACGATCGGCCGAACCTGCCGACGTGGCAGGTAAACAAACTGGCCCAGCCCGCCAGGGTGCTTACCCTGGTAAGCTGCGTGTCAGAGGTTGCCGACCCCTGCATTAGAACAAGAACTGCTAATTTGAATTAAGCTTTGAAAGGACTGAGATAAATATACAGAATTCTTGCTAATTGTATATGTTTCGTTAATGAATCCTCCACTCCCAGCCAATAGGTCACTCAGTGCACTCCTTTCTTGTCTAAAAATAACATCATAATGAAATGATAAAAACTAAACTCTGCAACCAGATGACCAAAGTCAAATGCAGCTCCCCTCCCTGCCAAGACCTTTGTGGTGCTTTGGTTCCTTACTGGTAGTGTTACCTCATTTGGCTTACAAGTAAATACTGTTTTTCATGATATCTCCCCATGGACCCACATCCCACTCCAATTGAAGTCCAGGGTAGCCTTTTTACTTCCGTATACCCTGGGAACTGGATTGGTGGCACAGCTGCTGCTTCTTACCTTGACTTATGATGCATTCCAGTAAACGTGTGTCTCTGATTTCTCTCTTTACTAGATGTCATTCACTGTAGAAGCCTTTATAGATATTTCATGCTATAGGAATTCGAGAGCTAGATATCACGTGTTGCTTAGCAACAAGCATCCCACTTTCTATGACTCTTGCTTCTCCTTCACTTTTAGTCAAAATAACAATGAAAATCATAATATGAAGCACTAAGTTTATCTTCAGAAATATTTAGACTAAACTTCAGATAATTTTTATGACAAACTAACTGCAGAAATATGTAAAAAAGCCTTACTACTACTACTACTACTACTACTGCTACTACTAAATAATAAACCCACCCTTAGACACAAAGAAAATAAACCCAAACCAAGAATTTTAAGAGAAGATACTATGAAAAGCAACTAGCAGTTTTGTTTGTAAGAACAAACTTAAACACTTGGCCCCATTGTAACGGGTTAGTACTGTATAGATTAAAAGTGTCCTTTCAGTCCCATATAACAGTGGTCTTCAAACTTTTTAGATTGCGCACCCCATCAGTAAAAAATTTTTGAGCACGCACCCCCGTGCCGCGCCGGCTCTACCATTTTTGCCAAAGCAAAAAAAAAAAAAGCTGCTCGGACTCCCGCTCCTCCTGCCACGCACCCCACCCCCAAGGATCCTCTTGCACACCCCCTGGGGTGCGCGCACCCCACTTTGGAGACCACTGCCATATAAGACTGTAAATTTGAATGTTAACATTTAAGAAATACATATTGGCATTTTAACCTATTCTTTGTTCCATCTGGCAAAATATTGCAATCACTGCAGACAAAACAGTGGTTCACAATCTGGATTATAATCTTAAACACCTTTCTGATAGAAGCCCTAATGGCACATGGGGTTGATTCTTAGTTTTTGCTGGTTTGAATTAGAATAGTCTGGAAGTCCTTTTTTGAAGTTACACAACACATACAATTGTTTAGTAGCCCCTGGCAACTACATAGTTCCAGAATCTCTGAAGAATCACTAGTCTGTATTATCCATGAAGCTTTCGAATTTAGTTGTGAATTAGAAATCCAGTGAAGAGGTCAAGCCTGGGGGTATCTAGTACTAATGGTGCTGCTGGAGATTTGAACTGGGAAGTCCCTTCCTGCAGAGTTTTCACTTCCAGAAAGGAAGAGAGCACCTTGTCTGGGTCTCAAACAACCTAGTTCCCAATCTAATGCTCAGAGCATCATTGATGGGCTTTGAAGAAGTCATATCAAGAAGTCATAAGAAGCACAAATGCAAAGTGCTCCACTTAGGAAGGAAAAATCAGTTTCACACATACAGAATGGGAAGAGACTGTCTAGGAAGGAGTACGGCAGAAAGGGATCTAGGGGTTATAGTGGACCACAAGCTAAATATGAGTCAACAGTGTGATGCTGTTGCAAAAAAAGCAAACATGATTCTGGGATGTATTAACAGGTGTGTTGTGAGCAAGACACGAAGTCATTCTTCCGCTCTACTCTGCTCTGGTTAGGCCTCAGCTGGAGTATTGTGTCCAGTTCTGGGCACCGCATTTTAAAAAAGATGTGGAGAAATTGGAAAGGGTCCAGAGAAGAGCAACAAGAATGATTAAAGGTCTTGAGAACATGACCTATGAAGGAAGGCTGAAAGAACTGGGTTTGTTTAGTTTGGAAAAGAGAAGACTGAGAGGGGACATGATAGCAGTTTTCAGGTATTTAAAAGGGTGCCATAAGGAGGAGGGAGAAAACTTGTTCACCTTAGCCTCTAAAGATAGAACCAGAAGCAATGGGTTTAAAATGCAGCAAGGGAGGTCTAGGTTGGACATTAGGAAAAAGTTGCTAACTGTCAGGGTGGTTAAACACTGGAATAAATTGCCTAGGGAGGTTGTGGAATCTCCATCTCTGGAGATATTTAAGAGTAGGTTAGATAAATGTCTATCAGGGATGGTCTAGATGGTATTTGGTCCTGCCATGCGGGCAGGGGACTGGACTCGATGACCTCTCGAGGTCCCTTCCAGTCCTAGAATCTATGAATCTATATTCAGCCTTCCTCCTCAGGAGGATTGCTGGGACTCAGGGCCTTTGAAGATTGTGAAAATAGCATAAGTGCAAACTTAAGGGAAACCAATAAGACAAAATGCTTCCTTTTTATAATAAAATAAATTATTTGACAAAGTGATTCATAAGCCTGGATATTTCCAAAGGTGAGATTTGCTGTCTAGAGAATATAGTTATTTAAATACTGATTCAGCAAAGCACTTAAGCCTGTGAATAGCATATTGCATTGCTATAGCCCAGCTTGGGGGTGACGGAGACATGTAGTACTGAGGCTAGGTCATCTTCTGCAAGGATCGGTCGTCTCCTTGTCAGCCAGAAATGATGAAAAGTGTTCAGTGTGGACACTGCTATGTGAAAGGTTAGTGTCAACAAGGAATGCAGGAGCACTCCTAAACTACTGTCTGTATTGATCAGTTGTGGCTGTGTGCCTTCAGCTGAAAGAGACTGTTCTGCAGCGTCCAACTCTTCCCAATGCTTTCTTCTGCCCACCAGTCTTGTTCAGGTTCAGCTTCAGCCAGCTGTGCTTCAGCCATGGGTTGATCTCAGCCAAGTGGAGGGTCTGTTCTGTGACAGTCATGTTATCTGAAATGAAGAAAAGATAGTGTCACCTGCATAACGTAAGGATTGAGGTTATTTGCCCAAATCCTGGGAAGAGGAATTTAACGCAGGAATAACCCTCTAATTGTGCTAGTGAGCATTTCTCAATGAATTTATAAAAAATAAATTCTGTATAAATATCACTTTCATATTTCCAGTATATTAACTATTTGTGACTGGGTTTGCCTCTGCAGCATCCCCTCGTGCCCATCAGGGCATGACTCACCCAGGTGCAGGTCTCTGTTGGTAGGTCGCTATCTCCTGCGAGGTCTGAGGTAGTGGTGCTTTAGCTCAGGGGTCAAATCACACTTCAGTTCTACCACTCCCAGAGAGTATTAAGGTACAGAAAAAAATCAGGATTAAAAACAGCTCAAAACAGGTCATTCGATGAATATTCAGTGGGATCCTGCTGTTCTGTTCAGGGCTTGTCTTCAAGTAGTCCATACTTTATTTGGTCCCCCAGCAACCTGTCGTCCCTTCTAGCAGAAGGCTCACCTGACTGACAGGCTTGCTTATGCTCTGGGTTGCAACCAGGCTTCTCTTACATCAGGAGAAGTGGAGCTCTGCCCTCCTTCCTGGTCAGCCCAGAACTGGGGTCTCCTCCTTTTAAGTCCCCTCTTTATGCCTGACATCTGCTGAAGGTGTAGGGAGGTGGGGCCAGATGGATCTACAGGCTCTTATAAACACTCTTGTTGCCATTGTGGGGCCTATCTGCCTGATCAAACTATTGTATTTTGATGAATCAATATTAAGTATTATTCATAATTTAAAAAATATATTCTCAAAGTGGAGAGATAAACAAAAAAATATATAGTATGTTCATTCAAAGTCTATACATTAATAAGATCAACCTGATATCTCATTTCTGAATCTGACCCAGTACATGTTTTCCATCCCTCAATGTTTTGTGAGTCAGTGAGGGTGTTTGACATGTTGGAAATACCTTGGTGTTACTCTGTTACCCATGAGATCTCACGTGGATTGGACATTTCAATTCCTGATGGTTTTCTGCTAGTGGGAAAACGAGCCTATGGCAAATATGTGGTAGCTTTCATAAATATTTACAAGTTTTTAAAATTCTGAAACCCTAGTTTTATGAAGACAGCTAGTTTTTGGTTGGAAAGGGACACAACCCTGTGTTTTCTTTCTGCCAGTTCTCATCAGTCTGAGGCCTGGTCTACACTATGAAGTTAGGTTGATGTAAACTATCTTCTGTTTGTGCATGTGTTTACACTTAAATTTTTCTCCAACCAATGCAAACTCTCCATTACATTGTCATAGTAACATCAGCTCCATGAGCCGCATTGAGCAATGGCTGAATTACTGAGGTCAAATACAGCGTAAGTGTAGATGTTGAGTTACTTATGTTGATTCTAGCAGTCCTCCAGCAACGGTCCCACAATGCCTGACAATGACCGCTCTGGTCACAATTGTTAACTCCACTGCCTAGGGGTAATGGAGACCGGAAGCCACCCCCCTCCTTTAAAACTCCCCACCTGTAGCCGCTCTCCATTGTCGTGTGCAACTGCCCAGTTAACCACACCAGCTACACAATTCAGATGCACTCCAGCCTGGAGTAGACAGTAGATTTTGGATCTCCCGGTCCAAAGGCAGTGGGAAGAAGAGACTGTTCAAGCACAGTTACAGGACAGAAATGTGGATATCTGTGAGCACATTGCACGGGGAATGCAGGAGAAGGGGTATAACGGAGAGCAGCAGAAGTGCTGCTTGAAAGCAAAGGAGCCACAGCAGGCATATCAGAAGGCCAAAGAGGACAACAATTGATCCGGTGCCAAGCCTCAGATCTGCCTCTTTTACAAAGAGCTACATGCGATACTTGGCTGAGACCCCACCACCACCTGCACACACCATGGCTACCTCCGAGGAGCCCGAGTCAAAGGTCCTTGGCATGAACAACAAGGATTGAGGTGGAGCAAGAGGATGGGGGACATGTGACCGGGGGGCTCCATTGTGCTTTGAGCCAGAGCCTGTTTGAGACTCTACCACAGTCCAGTCAGTCCTGGCAGTTGAGCATGGGTGATCCCAAAGCAGGGGAAAGAATCTTTGGGTAAGTGTGTAAGTTTATTTCCCATTACAGTGATGGCATCCCCATCTTAGCAGGACACAGCTATCAACTTTTTATTAATTCACAACAAAGAGAGATAGAGTTGTTATGTGCTTTTCCTTCCCCTGTAGAGTTAGGCCGGGGTGTCCCAAAGCAGTTTATATACACAGATGACCCTGAAATCCTTCTGAGAGTTCTTGATGAAACTTCCATAGAGGTCCTCTGCAATCCTCTCCCAAAGGTTTCTTATTTCTTCCTCCACAGTAGGACACTTTTTTCCCCGTGCCAGTTGGCTATAACTTTGGCAGGCCGCATTGCAGTAAACAGTCTAGCAACATATGGGCCCGGGTACCTTTGGGACACCAGCAGCAGTTCTGCCCTCTGTGCCTTTTTTACCTTCAGGAATGAGATATCAGCTAAAATCACCATCACCTATGGAAAATGGTGCTGAATTCAGCAACACTGACTTATACTGCCATATAGTTTCATGCATTTCCGTCACCCCTAGCAGGCCATATTCACCATGGCTGGTGCTGTGAGTAGCACCATGCACAATCACTCTGAAGCACAAGTGTCAGTAATCAAGTCTTGTTTAAAACTTTAGGGGAGCAAAGGAAGGGAGTTCTGAATCTAACTTTCAATTTTTGTTGATACTATACAGACAATGGTACTTCTTTGTGTTTTATCTGCATTTTGGCTGTTGTGGTCTTGAGGGGTTCCCCCTCCACACCCTTGGAATGCCTGATACAGATGAGGAGGAGAAAGAAGAGGACTTGGAGTGACATGTTCAGTGAGATCCTGCAAGCCAGTGCTGCATCATCCTCCATGAGCAGAGGGCTTGGAGGATGAATATTGAAGACTGTATGGAGAGGAAAAGAGCAGAAAGCCCCAGGAGTTTCACCAGGAAAAGGAGAGGGAGATGCATGAGGGCATAATGGGGCTTCTCTGGCTGCAGACTCTTGTGGACCTACAATCCTGTGCTTGCCTCCATTTGCAGGCCATGAAGTACTACAAAGTACAGCACCTCCCTACAACCACCCTCCACATTCCACGTAGCATCAGGGGCCGCATCCCTATCCCTACCACTCTACACAGGGGGACATTAAAGGCAACGACAGCTTCATATACACTAACCTGTGAGAGCCACAGTTGATGTATGTGTAGCTAAAATGGACATGAATATTCCTTCCTCTTATTTAACCTCTGTTCCATAAATTTATTAAGGTTTTAATGTATTTGCTTTTAAATTGCACCGAATTTCTTAAGGTGTTTTCATTAGTCAATAAAACTGTATTGTTTGGTAATTAGCTCATCTTTATTGATTCCCAACGTATACTGCATAATGTCTGGCGGTAGTGAAAGTACTCATTTACTTGTTGTTATACACTGTGACACAACTTATAGGATCAGTGACAAACACAGTGTAATAATTATAAATGTACAGGAAGCACCACAACATTAATTGGTGCATTGTCAGTATTATATTCATAGATGTGCACCAAGCACCATGCAGTTCCTAACAGGTCTCCAAACTGTAGGGCCAAGTGAAGCACAATATACCACAATGCATTACTGTGGCTCGCTGTTAGTGTTCTTTCAAAACCTCCCTAAGCTGTATAGCTCCGCGTTGAGCTGTTTTGATAGCCCGTGTGTCTGGCTGTTCAAACTCCTCCACCTCAGTGGTAACTTCCCCCCTTTTTCTTCACGTGTATTGTGCAGGGCGCAGTAGGCAGCTATAACTGTTCTGATATTTTTGTTACGGAGATCCAGTCTAGTGGGTAAACAACATCAACGAACCTTCAATCTACCAAAAGAACATCCCACTGTCATTCTGCTGAGACGTTAGGCAAATCTTTCTTTGGTGCTGTTAAGGTGGTCAGCGTGCAGCTTCATGAGCTGGGGAGTAAGGGGTAGGCTAGGTCCCCCAGGATCACTATTGGCATTTCAACAACACCAATGTTAATCCATTGGCTGGAAAAGAAAGTACCTGCTTGTAACTTTCTGAACCGTCCTGTGTTCTTAAAGATGTGTGTGTCATGCACTTTCCCTGACTGGCCAACGCTGATGTTGGTGAAACATTCCTGGTGTTCTGACAGCGCTTGCATAACCATAGAAAAATAGCCCTTTCTGTTTGATGTACTATGTGGCAAGTGGTCTGGTGCCAGAATAGGGATATGCATGCCATCTATTGCTCCAGCACAGTTCGGGAACCCCATTGCTGCAAATCCATCCATTGTGTCCTGCACATTGTTGAGAGTCATGGTCCTGCATAGCAGGAGATGATTAATGGCCCTGCACCCTTGCATGACAGTTGCCCTACCAGTGGATTTTCCAACTCCCAAACAATTTTCCATTGACCGGTACCAATCTGGCATTGCAAGTTTCCAGAGTGCGATTGCCACTCCGCTGTCAGTGCAGCTGTCATTCTGGTGTCTCTGCACTGTAGGGCTGGGTAACCTCAGCACACAGATCTAGGAATGTGGCCTTGCACATCTGAAAGTTCTGCAGCCACTGCTCTTCATCCCAAACCCCATTACGATGCAATCCCACCAGTCAGTATTTATTTCTTTGGCCCAGAAGCAGTGCTCCACCATTTGCAGCTGCTCTATAAATGCCACCATCAATCTGCCCTCCACAAAATCATCATGTTCCCCATGGCTCTTGTTGTGGCTCTGCAGATACCGGAGGTCCATGTGTCCTGTGCTTGCAATGCTCATGACAATAGCCTCCATGCTTCTCTCAGAGATGGTGGACCATGACAAGTCCTTTGTGGCTGGCATTTTCAAAATAAGTACGAAAATTATGTGATAGAGATGGCATTGAAGAAAGTTGCATGATGGGAACTTGACTCTGCAGTCCCAGTCACCCCTTTTGCTACTTGTTTCTGCCCCACCACGCATTGCCAAAACTTCCCCAAAAAAAGTCCTGGACAGTGGCGAGTTGCACACTGCGTTACCTGCATTGAAACAAGCACTCCTAGTGAGTACATGCAGTGCCGATGCATGTGCACAAGTGATATGCTAACTGCTGCAGCTTTGTGCCAATGTAACTTGCATTAGCAAAGTTTGTAGTGTAGACCTGGCCTGAGACTGACGTTTCATGTTTGTTAGAGACTTTGCTTTGTGATTACACAGAAAGCCCTCGGTCATTTAAGGGTCTTGGATCAAACAAATATGTTGTTCTTGTTTCCAATCCTCTTATTTTGTGCTTTAGGTGTTTTGCTGGTACTAAAAACCATATTTGCAAAATGATACTGGATGTAAGTGCTCCTATTTGGACTTTTCACATCACGTTCCACTTACTACTTAAAACAAAACAAGTATTTCATAGCAGCCTTATTTAAACCGGGAAGAATAAATTGTCTTAAAAAATCCAGGAAGTGTTTCTTGGTGGTAATATAACACTGCTCTACAGCCAAAATGCTTCTGAAATAAATGTAGTCAAACTTTACGAATTCTGGGTCACTGAGAACGAAAATGATGCTTAAAATTGTTGATTAGCTCTAGTTTTCAAGATATGCTATTGGGTCAGTATATGCGACCCTTGACTTGGGAATGGCAGAGGATAAGTGAGTTATAAAGGGAAGGGATCTCAATTTAAACCAGAAATGACTAAAATACATCTTTGACTGGATCTATGAATAAATCTATGACTGGGTTTGGACAGTACTTGCTTTTTAGGCAAAACAATGAATGATGCAATCTGAAGCTGGTATTGCGTCATACATGCTATGAATTGCATCATGTTATTCCTAGAAGTCATGGATGATGCAATCATAACAAAGCTTACATCACTCTGCTGAACAAATTGCCCTATATCAGCTCTAGAAATCATACAGTGTCATGCTCTCTTATTTGTCAGTGTTTGATTTTGCAAAGGGACACATTTCTGTTTAGCCAAAGTGAGCAGAGATGCCTCGTACTTGTGTGAACAGTGCCGATAACTTCTGCTATGTTTGTGGTGAAGTGACTTTTGCATCACAAAAGCGCAGTATAACCACTATGGTTAAGAAAGCCTATCACCTTTCTTTTGGCTGCAAAATTGGAGATCAGGACAAGAGGTGGGCCCCACACATATGCTGCAACACTTGTGCAACAGATCTTCACCAGTGGTTGAACAGGAAAAGGAAATCTATGCCTTTTGCAGTGCCAATGATTTAGAGAGAGCCAACAGATCATACCAGCAATTGTTACTTCTGCATGATGCCTCCAGTTGAGAAAGGTGTGTCGAAGAAGAAAAAGTGGACTGTGCATTATCCAAACATTCCATCAGCTATACGCCCAGTACCCCACGGAGAAGGACTGCCGGTTCCTGATGCACCAGAATCATTCTCACTTGAGTCAGACGAGGAAGAGGATGAAACTTCTGGTCCTGAACCATCAATGTCGCAGGACCCACATTTTCTCCCATCCTCCTCCTCTGAACCACACCTCATAACACAAGGTGAACTGAATGACCTTGTCAGGGATTTGAAACTACCCAAGAGTAAGGCAGAGCTGTTGGGCTCCAGACTACAGCAGTGGAATCTCCTGGCAGGTGATGTTAGGGTTTCTATGTTCCATGACCGTCAAAAGGATCTTGTCCCATTCTTCTTCATGGAAGGTGATCTTGTAGCCTGCAACAACATCGTTCACGATCCAGATGAGTGGAGACTATTCATTGATTCATCGAAGACGAGTCTTAAAGCTGTTTTACTGCATAATGGCAATGTTTTGCCATCAATTCCTGTTGGTCATGCAGTCCATATGAAGGAAACCTATGACAACATGAAACAACTTTTGAGGTGCATAAGCTATGACCAACATCAGTGGCAGCTTTGTGGCGATTTGAAGGTTGTTGCTCTCTTGCTTGGTCTGCAGACTGGATACACAAAGTACTGCTGTTTTCTCTGCGAATGGGATAGTCGTGCAAGAGATTCCCACTACATCAAGAAAGACTGGCCACTCCGACAGTCATTGGAGCCTGGGAGGAAAAGTGTTCAGCATCCACCACTTGTTGAATCAAGGAAGATTTTGTTACCACCCTTACACATCAAGCTGGGTCTAATGAAGAACTTTGTCAAGGCCATTGACAAAACACAAGCAGCTTTCAAGTACCTCTGTGGAAAATTTCCAAGGTTAAGTGAAGCTAAGATAAAGGAAGGTGTCTTTGTTGGTCCTCAATTGGTGAACTTCTTAGAGATGATGCATTTGACCATGCACTGCTTGGCAAGGAAAAGACGGCATGGAAAGCCTTCCAGTTAGTGGCAATACATTTTCTCGGAAACAACAAGGCAGACAACTACAGGTTGTTGGTGGAAAACCTCCTCAAGGCATACAAAAGCCTTGGTTGCAACATGTCACTAAAGATACATTTTTTGCACTCTCATCTAGATTTTTTTCCACCGGACTGCGGAGCAGTGAGGGACGAGCACGGCGAGCGATTTCACCAGGACATTGCAACAATAGAGAAACACTATCAGGGCAAATGGAGCCCATCAATGCTTGCAGACTATTGCTGGACAGTGACAAGAGATGCTCCATTTAATGAATACAAGAGACAAGCCAAGAAGCGCCGAGTAGACACTGAATAGGACTAAACTATGTACAGAATAGTTTTTTGCCTTCTGTTTCATAATAAATTTTATTTATATAACCCTTTTGCTGATTTTTAAAGTGTTACATAAACAGGACAGGTGAAATATTATCATGTAAAGCAACCATAAACACATGAAAAGACCTAGGTTTACAATTTATGATGAAAACTCTGCTATCTACACAATATACGTAGACATAAAATGTAAAAACTTAAATATCTTAGAAACAGTAGCCAATCAGTTGTTTTAATTGTCATATTTGAATTCAGCACATCAAAATACATAATAAATAGCACATTTTATCTCTGAAGCAGACGACTTCTCAAAAATTGTAGACCAGTGTAATTGGTAGAAGGAATGTATTTTGGATTTGTATGTGGTGCGATTTTTTTGTTGGTACTTTTATTGAAAGTTGCATGTTCTCAGCACATCTGAAAATCAGTCCATTTTATGATAGGATTACTAGGGGCATGTCTACACTGCACACTAAGTCAGGGTCTATGGGACCTGGACTTGTAGACTCAGTGTTTCTAAGCCCATGCTTGAGCATATGCACTCCATTGTAAACCTGGGTTTACAATTGCTAGACCCGGGTGTCTCAGCCATGCTAAACATCCATACTGCACTATGCAGACATTCTGATCCAGGTCTGTGACTTGAGCTATGTCCACACTGCAATACGACAGTGCTTGCACCCGAGGTGCAGTGGGACTTGGTCTCTGACTCTTTCCCTCCCCACACCCCGCAGGCCAGGTCCTGAGTGGTTGCTAACCCGACTCAAGCTGATCTGTGTGTAGATGGAAGATGGCGTTTGGCCTCAAACCTGAGTGAGAGCCCAGGCTCAGTGTGCAGTGTAGATATACACTTTGAAATTGCAATTTGATGTGTAGCTTTTCATTTCCAGTTCAAATCCAGCCCAAGTCATAAGTAATCAACATTTTTACCCTTTGATATCTCTATGGTGGCTTGTGTGAATTGAAATGTTGGCAGGTATCCACATTGCAACTAATCCTAATTGGCACTGTAGAGGGGCGGAATCACCCCTGCGGCACCTCCTGCTGGTCTCTTCTGGGAATTAGCTCTTCCAGCGTTGGAGCGCCCTCTGCAGGCCAGTGGTCCACCTGTCCTCCAGTCCCCGTGTCCCTCCTGGACCCCGGTGCCCTTTTGTCTGGGGTGCTGCCCCCTGGCAGCAACCCCTTAGTCTTAGGGTCTCCCCTGCCTGGGGAACCCCCACCCACTATCCCCACCTCACCTCAGAATAAGGCCACTGCTAGTCACCAACTAGCCCCCGCTCCCTGAGGCAGTCTGCAGTATAGGCCACTCATCACAGGCAAGGTTGAGTTTGGATCTGCTGCCTTGGCCTACCCCTGGGCTGCCCTCTGCAACCCCCAGTCCTCCTTGGCCTCCTACTGGGCCACAGCTTGGAGCTATCCAGGCTGGAGCTCCCCAGCTCCTCAGCCTTTCCCCAGCCCTGCTCCACCCAGATACTCTGTCTTAGCTCCCTGCAGCCAGGCCCTTCTCTCTCAGAGTGCAGAGACAGACTGCTGAGCTCCTGGCTCCCAGCCTTTTTATACGGGCCAGCTGTGGCATGATTGGGGCGTGGCCCAGCTGTGGCTACTTCCCCAATCAGCCCAGCTTTTAGAGCTGCAGCCCTCTGCCAGGGCTGTTTTAAGCCTTTCCAGGCAGGAGTGGAGTAATCACCCTGCTACAGGCACCAATCTTATTGGACAGGCCAAGGACTGAATATATGCCCTGGAGAATTAATTCCCTGCTCATCCTTAAAATGTGTGGGTTTATGCACAACCATGGGACAGTATTGTGGGAAACCTGATTGCTAGGGTTTGTGATGTGCTTACACTGTCTGTTGAGGACTTGGGCCAACCAGGAAAATTTTCATGAGCCTTCAATCTCACATACAAAGAGAATGAAAAAAGACTGGCATTTTAAAGGTGAAAGGGAACTAACAGTTAATTCAGTGCTCAGTAAATTGAGTAAACACGCATAGGGAAATATATAGGCAACACCAATCATTCATCATTGTTAATGAAGGAACCTTTTCACCAGGCGGGGGGGAGAGGGGAGAATTGTACGTGATTTAATAATGTAAAACAAATGCAGCTATGATTAGTAAGGTAGCTACACTTAAGCAGTTTTGAAACACACATCCCTGTTCTCATTATTACCATAGCCATAGTGAGCTAATAGGACTTCCAGCATTCACTGGTAACATGAAGCTAAGTTGCGCTTGTAGGATGTTTGTGTAGAGAAATAACTGATGAGAAAATATGGAGAACTGGAAACAATTACAGGTCAAAGGAGATTTCCTTTTGAGGGACACCCTATGAAGCTTTGAAATGCTGTAATATTTAATTTAACAGTTTTGTGACTGAGTCCTTTCGCAGTCAGGTTAGACAACCATACCATGTGTATACATTTAGGACACAGAAAACCCGGCTCAAGTGTCCAGTATTTGGATGTTGGCACAGAATGGGGCTGCTAGGAAGTCAAAGGCATCTCCCTACAGTGTCAAGTATCAGAGGGGTAGCTATGTTAGTCTGAATCTGTAAAAAGCAACAGAGGGTCCTGTGGCACCTTTCAGACTAACAGAAGTATTGGGAGCATAAGCTTTCGTGGGTAAGAACCTCATTTCTTCAGATGCACTTCTTCCCTTGCATCTGAAGAAATGAGGTTCTTACCCACGAAAGCTTATGCTCCCGATACTTCTGTTAGTCTCAAAGGTGCCACAGGATCCTCTGTTGCTCCCTACAGTGTGCAATTAAAAAAAAAAAAAAAAAAAGTAGACATCGCTCAATGCTCACTGGCTCAGTTGTAAGCCAAAGAAAATTTGCCTCATGAAATGGAAATTCTGAAGCAATTCAAATAATGCCAAAGGAGATTAAACAAAAATGACACTCTCCAAGATACATCAAAGATGGGACAAATACTCTACAGTAGTTAGAACACTCCAAGCCTACAGAATTTAATTAAATTTAGTGAGGTCATTGTTTCTAGGGAATTTGCAACCATTTGTGACTCATATTAATGTTAATTTGGAACTTAAGTTTATTTTATTTCTAAAAAAAATTGGATTTAAAGTTAATAAAAAGTTATATAAATTTGGTGCTTAATCACTGGGATATTAGTGGGTTTCATTAATGTTTACTATCTTTGCATCTTTTCCAGATTCTCATATACTTTTAAAAGTAAAAGGCTGTTCAGTATGTTTAAACCTGATAGCTATGTTAATGTATGTATAGCAGTAATGAAATACTGGGTTATGGCTTAAAAATGAATAGGTTATATACGCTGTCACTATTGGAGAAACAGCATCAGTTTGAAAAAAAAATCAAGTTATAACAGATTATTTATACTAGCTCTCTGACAACAGAGTTAGTCTTGAATTCACACAGCTTACTTTATTAAAGGGAACATATGAAAGTAAAAGTCCATTCCAGTTATATGCATGCATTCTGGCAAGAGGGTTTGAGGCATAGTGTCAAGAAATTAAAGGCCACAGTTTTGGCTTCTTTTTTTTTTTAAAGGTTTTTTAAAGGCTTTACAGAAATTAGAATATACTTTGCAAAATCTACTGGATTTTTATATTCTATCTAATCTGAAGAAGCAAAGAAAATAAAAGTATTTTGTCTGTTTCTTTTTATGTCATATCATTTCCCCCCCATGGCTTAATGCTTAACTATGACATTTTTTTGCTACATATGCACTGCAAACCTTTAAAAATATTCATTCAGATTTTTAAATCTGCTACAATCTTACTTAGTTGTGTTTCCTTTTTGTGAATATTCTAGTGAATTAGTTTTACTAGCAAGAAACTTGCCTCAAACAGCAAATATTAATCAGATCTTGCAGAATATTTCTAGCAAAAAAATTTTGAAATCAAAATTTTAAGTACTTGAAATGGACATCTGCTAAAAGATTTACTCCATCCAATCATGCAGTATAAATATATCATGTGACCTATTGTCCATGCAAAGAAGCTCAAATTTTGAACACTCAAGTAACTAATCAGAAATTGAATTGACAGAAAAATATTGACTAAAACATCAATTAATTGAAAAGCACGAGACACAACTTGGTATTTGAAATATTCAGCCTGCTTTATTTAAAATATTGAAAAACACAGTGCTTTTCCCATGTTTCACTACAGAGTAAATCACTGTGTTTGTGCAAAAGTAGGCAATAAAAGTTGAAAAACAAAAATAAAACATGGGAAGAGACTATCTAGGAAGGAGTACGGCAGAAAGGGATCTAGGGGTTATAGTGGACCACAAGCTAAATATGAGTCAACAGTGTGATGCTGTTGCAAAAAAAGCAAACATGATTCTGGGATGTATTAATAGGTGTGTTGTGAGCAAGACACGAGAAGTCATTCTTCCGCTCTACTCTGCTCTGGTTAGGCCTCAGCTGGAGTATTGTGTCCAGTTCTGGGCACCGCATTTTAAAAAAGATGTGGAGAAATTGGAAAGGGTCCAGAGAAGAGCAACAAGAATGATTAAAGGTCTTGAGAACATGACCTGTGAAGGAAGGCTGAAAGAATTGGGTTTGTTTAGTTTGGAAAAGAGAAGACTGAGAGGGGACATGATAGCAGTTTTCAGGTATTTAAAAGGATGTCATAAGGAGGAGGGAGAAAACTTGTTCACCTTAGCCTCTAAGGATAGAACCAGAAGCAATGGGTTTAAACTGCAGCAAGGGAGGTCTAGGTTGGACATTAGGAAAAAGTTCCTAACTGTCAGGATGGTTAAACACTGGAATAAATTGCCTAGGGAGGTTGTGGAATCTCCATCTCTGGAGATATTTAAGAGTAGGTTAGATAAATGTCTATCAGGGATGGTCTAGACAGTATTTGGTCCTGCCATGCGGGCAGGGGACTGGACTCGATGACCTCTCAAGGTCCCTTCCAGTCCTAGAATCTATGAATCTATGAAAAACATTGAAGAAGTTACATCTGCTCAGTGCCCATTTCCTAATTAATTCAGAATTATTGATTTTTTTTTCTTCAGGATTGAAGTGGATCGAGGAACGAATGGATGACTAAGTATTCATATGAAGAGGAAAGCCATAAAAGTTTGTTGACAATTTTATAACAATATGCATTATAAATATTACTGGTAGCATCAGAAATATATATTTTCTTTAAAAGCACGTTAAGTGAAGTAATTAATGTTCTGAACTTCATGTTCCTGTTGTCTGTCGGACAAGGTTCTGTTGACAAATAATTTATACGGGGTTTAATGATACACTTTCTGATACTTTTAAAAAAACTAAGTTTTCAAAAGAAAGCAGAAAATTAAGTGAAAGTATTCAAGTGGGAATGCTAATTTTTATTTGAAAAGTATGCTTTGGGATAAATTCTGTACTGGCTTAAGTACCATGCAATTCCATTGACGTCAGATGGGTTGAATGGCATGAGATTCCAGGGTGTTTCTTCTTGACGTGCACAATGTTGAAGTAATTGTTAAATGGAGGATATCTTCCATTACAGATGCTAGTTATGCAGCTAATGCATTGTTGGATGAATGCAATGATGAGTTGGATGGATGCCAAACTGATAAGTGCAGTATGAGAAACTGAATAGAATAGGATATCTTAGTTAGATATGTGGTGCTTTTTGATATTTCTCTGGAGTATCATCTTTTAAAAGTAGGGTGGGTGTTTCTGCAGCATCTATTTCCCGTGGTTATAAGGGAACAGGCACTGGTGGTCCTCAGTAATTCACTGTCCTTAATTTGCATGCTTTATAAAATGATTAATTTCAGTATGTTTTGAAATCTGTCTCTGTCCTCTGAGGTAATGGCTACTAATGCTTAGACTTCAGCTGTGATACTACTTTAACCAATGCCCCTTCAAGGCTGCTTAAAGGAAACTGTCTTTGCTTCCCTGTTTGCATGGAGTAAATACATTGTAATGGCAAATACAATTGGCAGTACCATAATTTGGAGTGCAGCCACTCATTTAAGAAGAGCATTTTGAAAGATCTAATGATTAACGTCAACTGGTGTAAAACAGATTTAAGCAAAGCTTTCCTCCTCATTCTCATGCATTCAGATTACAGAAACAAAACTAAGTTTTTCCTGGAAGTGCAATACTTGTTGGAAACAAGAGTTTTTATTCTATGCATTGTCCCAAAGTGGTTCACCATGGCAACAAGACCAGTCTCTCTGAGGTCCAGTATTCATTCGGATAAGGATGCTAATTTATTTAGATAGACAAGGTGGGTGAGTAATAAGCCTTCCATGAGGCCCGAGCACGGAAGGAATCGTAGTACACCCCGCTGGCCGAGACCCTGAGAGCCCAGGACTACGAGGTCCAGATACATGCCCTAATTGTGGGAGCCCTGGGCTCGTGGGACCCCCACAATGAGCCGGTTCTGAGAGTGTGCGGAGTCGGTTGACGCTACGTCCGGCTCATGAGACAGCTTATGGTGTCCAACATCATCAGGTGGTCCAGAGACATTTATACGGAACACATCACAGGACACCGCCAATACCACACTGAGTAACTGAGACCACCGACCAGGGATATAACCCACTTCCTTCCCTGACGAACCAAGGGATGCACCCTACCCATTTACTCATTCGCTACACCGATACTGACTTGGACTCCTTATACATTCCAGGGGTGGCGTACCCGAGCCCACTTATCCACTGACACTTGAAAAACTCTTGCATCCCAATCTGGGTCTATGCCGGTTATGTGATATGTATGTATCTCTTCACCCTTGCAACCGACACCTGTAATCCCTCATAACCCAAGCCTCACCCCAGATGTACAGTACCTTCCCTCTTAACTTGTGTATATTTAATTTTAAACATTCACTTTAATAAAATTCTTAAATCTGTTCTTTTACTGGCACAAATTCTGTTGGTGAGAGAGACAAGCTTTTGCGCTACACAGAACTCTTCTTCAGGTCTGGGAAAGGTATACAGAGTGTGAAGTGGCCACTTCACCTTGAATGGGCCCTTAGAATGCCCATTAAGTACTTATGCTAAATTATATGTTCCATCTTGTATTTAGCTGTGACACTGAATACCTGTCCCTGACTTGAAGAGTTCTGTGTAGCTTGAAAGCTCAACTCTCTCACCAACTGAAGTTGCTCCAATAAAAGATATTACCTCATCCACCTTGTCTCTCTAGTATCCTGTGCCTGACACTGCTATGACAACACTGCATATTTACTTAGATTGTATTTTGATCGTAACAACTACAGAATGGCTCAAAAGCTTCATGTTTTGGCAATAATCCACTTGAAGTTTTTAGTAGGCACAGAAAAGTCTGTTCTAATTTCTTCTCTGTTGAGACTTTCTAGTAATTACAGTGGATTTTAAGGTTCTCATCCGAAACATTTCATGTTTCAAGAGATTATTATTAGTTCTTGAGTACTCCTTGGTCCCATTATGCTCGGCATTGTGCAGACCTGGGCCAGCAGGTGATGTGTGCTCCCACTATTATCCAAAGAAAACTAAAAAGGCTTGTGAGATCTCTCTCAGCTCAACTTCCTGACTTTTCTATGACTCTTCTCTGATACCAGTGTCTGTTGGATGGAAGGAAACCTACACAGCTGGGGAACCAGTGTTTGCATGTTACAAATCTCTTGGCTAATTCAGATGTAGAGGAGGGAAAAACTAATGCTATTAAACTGCACTTCTTGGTAGACTTATATATTCCTGAAATGCAGCAAACAGATGTCTTAAAGACAGACTAGAGAACCTCTCTTGATTGCCAAGAGAGCTAGCAAAGACCGTTTTATTTATATGTAAACAAGCTGGAGTTCCTGTTGGTCTGGAAAGCTCTCAATGTGTTACAGATGAAACAGGATACTTACACACCTATTTTGCCAGGTCTTTTCAGACAACAGTGCTGCAGTGTCTCTTACCATACAAAGAAAGGAAGAACAAGGTCAGACTAGATCAGGGATCGGCAACCTTTGGCATGTGGCCCGCCAGCGTAAGCACCCTGGTGGGCTGGGCTGGTTTGTTTACCTGCCGTGTCCGCAGGTTCGGCCGATCGTGGCTCCCTCTGGCCGTGGTTCGCCACTCCAAGCCAATGGGGCTGTGAGAAGCCGCGGCCAGCACATCCCTCAGCCTGCGCCGCTTCCCACAGCCCTAATTGGCCTGGAGCGGTGAACCGCGGCCAGTGGGAGCCGCGATTGGCCAAACCTGTGGACGTGGCAGGTAAATAAACTGGCCCGGCCCGCCAGGGTACTTACCCTGGCGGGCCGTGTGCCAAAGGTTGCCGATCCCTGGATTAGATTATCATGATGGGCATTAGAATTAGGATGTCAGGACAGAAAATCTAATTGCTCATCACATCCCAGAGACAGAGAAAGTTATGGCCAAAATTCTGAGAGGGAGAAGGGCCACCTTATGCTTTTGGTGCAGGAGTCTCCTGTGGTGAACTCAAGAAATGACTTGCCACCATTTACCGTCATAAAACTGAAATATTCCTAAGTTTCTTGGATAAAAGTGCAGTGGGGAGAGATGCATTTTCATCCTCCTGGTGGTGTCTCCAATTCCTTTTCCTATTGTCCTCTTTCTGGTTCTCTGCAAAGTGTTAGCAAAGGAAATGAAGAACTGCAGAGTATGGTGATGTCTAGGTGCGTCCAAGTCATAGTTTTTCTCTCTCGTACAATTCAGGTTACACTTCCCAGTAGTCTTGGGGAAGTTGATAACTGATCTAGATATATATGGATGAGGGACGAAGACAGTGAATTATGATTATTGCATGTTTTCTGTCTGGCAACCTATGCAAAATGAAGGATTCTACAACCAGACTGCTAAACAACTGCTTTCAGATTAGAAAAATGCAATGACTAAATCATACAATTGTTTTCACACAGACTTTGTTGTATGGACAAATTCAGTGCCTGGGAGTAAAAATTCTCTTTCTGGAGCTAAGATTGGTTCTGGACAATTTAAGCAACAAAGAGGCAGGTGGTACTTTTACTGCCACTATTAAAATCTAAAGGTGCAATTCTGGCTCCATTGGGATCAATGGGGATCGGATTTCATCTTAAACCTCTAGTTTGGCTTCTTTTTTCCCCTACAGGGAAAGCCATCAGACAGTTTAAAGGTCACTTAAGACCAAATATGACTTCTCTTTGGAACATTAATATTCTGGTATATAATTAGCATCATAGACAATTTCTCTTGCATCATCAGGGATTTGTTTGTTACATTGGTATGCTTTAGCCCTATGTTGGTCTGTCTGGAAGTCTGACTGGCTCTCCTAAAAGCCCAGTGAAGAAAAATCCTTAGGAGTGTGAATTTCTTCTGTCTAGGAGAATCAATGTTCAAGATAACAGTAATTGTACATAGCTTTGTGTAGTCACAAATAAGTAATCTGGAAGTTATAATATTTAGGGAAATAATCTTCCTCACTTATTTCATGAATATAGCCATTGTATTTTTGCATAGGAGAAGGGAATTTTCCATCTCTCTCTTAATTTCCCTTATAAAGAGGATGACTTCAGCAAGGTTAAGTCTACATGAGAAACATACTCCATAATTCTTTAACAGATGTCTCCTTAAGGATTTGAACATGGACGTCAGAGTTTTAAAACTTAATTCTTTTTAACTTTTAGCTTGTGGAGAAAAGACACAAACCAAAATGAATAGGCACAATATGACCTGTGACAAACAATATTTAATGTGCAGATTTATCTATCAAAATTCTTATATGATCCCCATCACTGTGGTATCTGAGTTAGGGTTACCATATTTCAGCAAGCAAAAAAGAGGACGGGAGGAGCCCCGCCCTAGCCCCGCCCCATCCTACCCTAGCCCCGCCCCTGCCCCTCCCACTTCCCCCCCTCAGAACCCTCAACCCTCCCCCCGCTCCTTGTCCCCTGACTGCCCCCTCCTGCTACCCCTACCCCTAACAGCCCCCCAGGACTCCACCCCCTACCTAAGCCTCCCTGCCTCTTGTCCCCTGACTGCCCCCTCCTGAGACCCTCCCCCCATCCTAACTGGCCCCCTAGGACCATACCCCCTACCTGTACCCTGACTGCCCCAACCCTTATCCACACCCCCACCCCCAGACAGACCCCTGGG